>NC_080672.1:125193057-125461057 GCF_030247195.1 Topomyia yanbarensis
AATAGGCCGTTTGAGGCAATTCCCGTTTGCTGGCAGCAGTCCGTCCGGCGTGTGCTCGCCAAAAGTAGTTCCGGCCTGGTGCCGTGGTCCGTATCCGCTCCTAGTTTAGCTGCATGCAACATCCTTCAATTCTAAAATCTATCAATCTTTTGTCAGCCGGTCTGGCAAACATTAAAGAAAATCATGTAAACTCACCCATCGTCTGCTTCAAGAGTCCAAATCCGTCCGTCCAGAACCGTCCAGTGCTGCGCGGAAACATCCCTGCCTCCATCTAAGTAGAATTGTTTTGGTTTTTGGTGGGTCCGTTTTAGCCTGGAAAAAACAGTAAAAACAACAAAAATTAGTTCACTCACCTTCCATTACGTAATCCGTCTTTCGGAAACGTTTTATCTGCACGTTTTTTGAGCCATTTCGGTATAATATTTGGTAATTTACCTGGAAAATGTACAATTACCGCACAACACAACATTTCACTTGTGATATTTTTTGGTTTGACGTTTCTCTTCGTTGCGGGTTGGTAGTTCAGTGTATGCGTGAGTTAATGGGAGCTTTAATAGGTTTGGGTACTTTTTCATTTTCGTTGCATTTCTGTTTTGTCGAAAGTTTTTTTCGACGTAGGAAATGTAACGTAAGATGGATTTATGGGATATGTGGTCATTTAGGGTATGTGTTCGTATTGTCGGAATACATCCGGCGTTAATACATAACCAAAATGATTGTTTAGGGAGATATTTTCGGGGGATATTTTCGGGGGATTTTCGGGGGTTTTCGGGGGATATTTTCGGGGGATTTTCGGGAGATATTTTCGGGGGAATTATGTGCAGATTTCTCACTAGCTGAACTATTTCGGCGTAAGAGTCACTGCAAAGGAAATTATGAAGTTCAGTTCTGCGTTTTGTCTAGTAGAAAGTGTTTATTCAGGGAAGAGCTCTGAGGTGCTTTCAAAAGACAAAACTGTGCGGTAAATTGAGTGAAGGGATACATTTCCAACGTAAGGATTGGAGTAGTTCTGGAACTCAATAAGCCTGTTTCTTGTAGTATTTATGAAGTTACATTGGGAATTATGTTGCATTGAGAGTCGTAAGAAACTCAGTGTATGTTGTAGTGTTGGGGTTTCGGCTTGATCTAAAATTTCAATATTTTGGTATCAATGCCAGTATTTTGGGGAGTTGTTGCAGTCTTTGAGTGTTATATATCTGAACTACCGGAGCGCAACAGGGGAAATGTCAAATCCATCAGTATTTCTGTATTCAAGGCGAACCTAGGATTAGTTGTACATAACATTTGTAAATAGTAGTTGTAGTTTTTTTTCTATTGTTAGTCTTAGTCATTTTCGTAAAATTGTCCCTTACGAAAATTTGGTATTAATCCTAATACCAAATTTTCGTAAAACAAGCCTGGTGTTATGTAGCGGTCATGTCATATTCAGCAATATTTTTCAAATTTAGTAGAACCAGTCTGATTTGTTTGCGCCAAGAGTTAGACAACCTACCGTTGATCGACTCTTGCGCAACACCCTAGCAAGTACTCCTCTCCGCGATGGGAAGAAATTAAATTGCCTGTTGAGATTCTCCTGAAGACGAAAACCATGACGATCCTTCGCTTGGAATGCATGATGGAAAGGGACAGATAGAGCCAAAGGTTAGCTGACAGAATAAAACAGCTAGTAGGGTCGTTGATTTCCGAACTTGTCCGAAGAAATTTGCGGGAAAATACGCGCTTCCTGTAAGTTCGTACGAAATTACCTTCCCTAATCTGAGGATTAACGCTGCTAGTCCATTTCGTCCCAGTCCACCAAACGTTTTGGAAGCTCGCGTGATTTGTCCGGTTTAGTTTGTCCAAAGTAATTAATGTGACGTGATAGTACTGTGAATTTTGTCTAATTCTTTGCTCTCCCGCCCTAATAGCTCAAGTATAGTCTAAAAGGGAGTAAAAAGTGCGTTTGTAGGAAAGTGTGTGCAGAAAGTTGCTAGAAAAGGTAAATGTGCTCAACGTTAGGTGCCATTGACCCCAACGCATATGCTAACGACCCCGTTTGTCGTAGGCAGACGGCATTCTATTTTCTATTCCGCACAGCTTGCCGACGAACGAGAGAAGAGGCAAAACGAAGGAAAGCAGCACGCGCGCAAGGACGAATTTGAATCCGGCACCGTTACGCCGCCGGAAGGAAGGACGGTCCATCAATAAACCGTCTCCTTCAATCGCCGGGAAAACCATCGCAGCTTTTCCGGCCGAATAAAGCAAGCATCAGCAGCAACTAACAACCGCTGGTCAGAAACCGGCGCGGCCGATCGATGTAATCGCCCGTCATCGAATCGCCCGTCATCGAAACAGCCACCGTATCGCAGAACGATCGACAGCAGCAGCAGAAACCAACAGCAGCAGATTGGGTGAGTCGTATCGTTCTTGCTAGATAAGTGTGAAGGGTGGCGTCCAGGGAGGACGCCACAGTGATTTAATCCGGAAGAGCGCAAAACGCTCGAGAAGTCGTCCACGGACGGCGAGATTAGGGACGCGTCCATGAAGTGAGGTTGTGTGTCGGCCATTATATCGAGTTCCGTTTTTATGAACGCCACACACAACCAAATTAATTAGCCACCCGGGTGCAGAGTGCTAGCCAATAGAGCACTGGATCAGTGAGGTGACGTCACTAAAAGTTTGGGAGAGTTTTGATGGAAAAAGCACACAGTATGGTCAATGAGCACAGTAGGGAGAGAACACGCACACAGACATAGAAGATAGGCCTAGAATTTAAAATTGGAACAATACAAACAAACATGCAATAGTAATGAGAATCTTTCCGTTTTGTACCGTAAATAAATGTTGTTTAGTGTAAATGTAGCGAATGTTTTGTAGATTCATGTAGTACTCCCTTATGGTTTTAGTCTCGTTCTAGTATGGTTACGTCACTTCGTTCGGTGTAGTTTTCGTTTCGTTTCACTGTCTTCCGCTTGGCGGAATTTGATGAGTGGTGAAAGCTTCGCTTTCAACGTGTTGTGCCACCTGTTGATGAGTGGCTGCAGTTCCAGTGATGATAAGTTAGGTATGGGGAGTTTCTTACCGCGAATTATCTGAGGGTGATGAGGTTTTTAATGATTGCTGCTAGTTGATAATAGGGTCGTCTACCCAACTTTTGGAGGCTGATTTTTGATAAGCCTGTCTGATTCGATCCTGATTAATTTCTTTTAGGTGAATCTTCTTCAGGGACTCGCCCTAAGAAGAGTCTCATCCGGGCAAACAAATCTTGGCGTGCAGTCTTCCTACGGGAAGTGGCGCATAAGCTGCACGCTTGCTAGGGATCGACCAGGGCTGGCTACATCCTGTCACTAACTTAGTGTCGGATTCTGATGATACGAAGTCGAAACGTAAATTCCATAACTAATTTAGTTATAGGTTTCAGGTAAATGAGGTTTTACAATTTTCTCGTTAGTGGAGAGAAATTAATTTTTACCCAAATTTTTCTCTTCTAAGGAGAAATATAGCATAGTGTATTGAAATTGTACATTTTTGTTGAGTAATGGGATGTAAAATCAATATTTAGATTTCTGTTTGCCATATATCCCGTTATAGTTATATGTGTTATAATTCAACAAATACCTTGTGAAACCTTTCCAGAAGATATCATAGAAAAAACATGAAAGGATCGAATGCTCGATTCTCAATCACTTATCACTAATAATAGGATAAAATAATGAGTCCATCCATTTATCGCACTACACTTGAGTGTAAAACAAAAATGTTTCATAAAATACAACCCAAACACCATCCCTGTAATATATGAAAAGGCTAAATATCACACTTTTACTCATCTTGGTCACATGCTTGCGAAGTGATTTAAAAGACAAATTTAAAATGCACAGACCATTATCAAATGACTGTGTTTTCGCTTTCCATTGCGAATTGCTCACGCTCCTTCAATTAACACCGGCGGATCGGTAATTGACTATTTTAACAGACAGAACACGACGGCTGCTCAGTAGAAATTTACCTGCAAATATAAAGAGAAAAGCCTTGATTAGTAGGTACTAAACATTGAACAAAGTCACAAAATCGCGATGCACCCCGACGACACGACACGAACGGGAATCGAGTGTAAATCGAATCGGTACTTTCAAAACACGTGATGATTCGATTTCCATTCGTGTTTCAAATCTATCTAGACACTCGGGGACCGAAAGCGACCCAAATATTTAAGTTTGAAATAATTAAATTAACGAGTATTTATTTTGTTTGTTATTTTTCTCATCAGATTTTGCACCCAGCACCCAGCAACGAAGTCAGTGCGGATGTTCAAGTGATAATTGAAAATGAACATGTGATGGAGTAGTGAGGCCACCTACATATCAGGGGGAGGAGAGAGGAAAAGTTCGCCTTTGCAAAATGACACGATAAAGTGCTAAAGATACTGTGACTAGAATTAACGATACAGCAGTGTTGTAGTGAAACGTACGTAGTTAGAATCTAACAAGAAGAACGATACCGAAGGAAACAGTCATTCATTAGACACCTAACGATAATTGGCGATCCAGCGCGGAATCCGTCTATAGAAGTTATTTTGAACAGTTCGAGCAGTGTGCAATTGAAATTTACGTAAAAATGACAGTGAATAGTTTGTTGGTGGTTCTTTGTTTAGGCCTTTTCGTGATTGGATCCCGGTCACAAGAGCCGCAGCCGAATTTCAATCCACCTACGCCCGGTAGTCCGACAACGCAGTCGGACCGACAGTTCCGAGTTGTGTACGAGTGGAATGTTCTGGACTTTGCATTTGCCAGTGAAGATGAACGTGCCCGGGCTTTATACCTTGGGGAATATATTCCTAAAAACGTGCTGATATCTGACTGCAAACCATACGCAAACCGACTGTACGTTACGGTACCTCGCATGCTGGCCGGCGTTCCAGCCACTCTCGGATACTTCGTCCGGCCGGAAAACAATGGACGATCCGACCCGGAGATCGTCCCGTTCCCATCCTGGGAAATGAATCGTCGAGGAAACTGTTCTGCGCTACAATTCGTCCAGGGCATTTCCGTTGATAAGTACGGCATCATGTGGGTAGTGGATTCCGGGCGAACAGAAACACTGCAGAGAGGTAAGCTGACAAGAAATTTCATTTATAACAGTTTAAGAAACAATTTTCATTCTTACAGGCGAAAATCACGTAACCTGTCCACCGAAAATTCTACTCTTGGATCTTAAACGCAACGGAACTGTCATCATGCGATACGAATTTCCACCAGAGGTAGTACCAGCAGGAGCCAACTATCTGAACAAATTGGTCATTGACGACGCTTTCGGAGGATTTGCGTATATTACTGACAACAGCGGCGGCGATCCGGGAATCGTTGTCTACTCCCGGCAACTCAACCGTTCCTGGAAGGTGCGAGAAAACAACTCGATGCGAGCTGCCCAGAATGCTGTGCGCTTCTCCGTTAACGATACCGAGCTAAACTTTTCGATCCATATCGACGGAATTGCTCTGGGTCCGTACTACAACCCGCACATTCAGAATGACATAGATCCACAGAACGATCCTTTGATCGGCAATCAGAACTACGAACGTAATGTTTACTACAGTCCACTATCCAGCTATCACTTGTATTCTCTGCCAGCTTCTTTGCTTCGAGATCCGGAATTTGTTCTAAAAGCCAGCCCGCGTGACATTCTAGAATCCGTAACCGACTACGGTAGAAAGAGTTCCCAAACAGATGGAATGATTATGGACAACCAAGGCGAACTCTACTTCGGTTTACTTGGTGAACATGCAATCGCCCGGTGGGATTCGTACAAACCTTTCACCGCAAAGAATCAAATCGTAGTAGCGCGTGACAAGACCCATATCCAGTGGATCGACGGAATGGGTTTCGATCACGAGGGCTATCTTTACGTGGTGATTAACCGACTGCACAACTTTGTTGCTGGAAAATTGCACACCGATGAGGTCAATTTCAGGATTCTTCGATCGAAAACAGGAGCTCTTGGCTACGTCCAGACACCAGACAATGTGTTCAACAACGATGTCAGATACCGGTATGATGGCCAGGTTGACAACAGTTTGGTGCACTACGGTGTTTCGTCGACGACGCCCGTCTCAAGTCGGCTGGAAACGGCAGGCCTATTCGGTAGCGGCAGGAATGGGGCAAAGACCACACTCGGCAGTATCATCACGATCGCAATCTGTACGCTGGTAGCCAAGCTTCTCACAGTATAGGTTGCGTTGAATATTTCGTGAGGCACCGAGAACCTGCCTTGAAAATAATTCCTGATTTCAGTTACAGTTACCGTTCAGTATCTTAATTATCGTATAAGTGGAAGTGCGTTGTAAATAATTGATGTTACGAAATGTGAATAGATTTTTAAATTTACCAAACTAAATGTTGATATTTTGCGGTTAAAAACTGGCGAAAATATAAATCTTAAAATAAACGAGTTCGGGTGCTTTTGGAAAATGTTATCTGACCGATATCAATTCAATTTGGAATTTTTTGGTCATTCAAAATTAATCTTTCACACCAACGAAATACAAACTGAACAAAACATCACGATACCGTCGGTATGAAAATGAAATTCTCGCAATTTTTCCCACAGCCTGCTGCTCTAATCCAGTGCGGTAAACGGAAAACATTCCCCAGTTACATGATGATGACATGCCGTGAGCTCACACCAGTTAAACCACAGAGGATTACAAATTTACCACTCCACTGCTATTCACTTTCAACCGCGCGCCACTACGAGCCACAGCGAAACTATTAATCGCAAGCCTGGTCGTATTTTTCAATTAAGTGTAACAAGTTATTAGGTTAACAAGAGCCACTGGGTGTTTTAAATTCCCCACTTTATAGCACCCCTGTACAGGGGAGGGCGACGTGTGAAGCGGTAATCATGTTCGAATGCTGCAAAGCGGAGGTTCACACGGTGTTGCCCAAAATAATTTGTGGTTATCGTACTGGCAAACCTCTCTGCCAAACATATGCGATAAAGGGAAAATAGTATTAAACTAACTAGCAGCAACCAGAGTAAGTGTTGTGAAGTAAAGTTTCAATGAATGTGTACTCCTTTCCGGGAGGGCCAATCTAAAATAGGGTGTGAGTTCAAATATAACTTGTACCCTTTTTGTACAATGACAGTTGTGAATCTTTTCCCCTTCTAAATAGCAAATATCGTAGACGGGGGAAGTTTTACGCCAAGATTGAAGTGTGTTGGTTATTCTTCTGGATCAAGTACATTATTATATGCGTATATTCGACTATTTTTAATCAAAAACAATACTATCAAAGATAATACACTGAAGTATTTTACGTGAAATTAATTTTTAGTGTTTCGGATTCTCCTCATCAGTAGGGGAGACTGAGGAAACTTGATCCCCCTTTTACATTTCTTACAAAAGAAATGTATAGGATTCGCTCAAACTTTGAAAACGCTTTCCGAGGCCCGGAGTGCCGCGTCTCATATACCAATCGACTCAGTTCGACAAATTGAGACAATGTCTGTATGTGTGTGTATGTATGTACAAAACGTCATGTAATTATCTCAGCAATGGCTGAACCGATCTTAATGATACTAGTTTCAAATCAAAGGCCTAACGTTTCCATTTGACACTATTATTTTTGTTTTTCGATATGTTGTTTACTTTCTGAGATAATTAATAAACAGATTATCAAGTAATTCACCTAATAGTGAGATAAAAGATTCCTTATATAATTGTACTCGTGGCATCACCGAAAAAACTGTATTTTTTAATCCCAAAACGCTAGCGTATTTTTTAACCCCAAAGCTCTCTTTGCAAGATTTAGGTTATATTGGTTATGGCGCAAAAATCACTACTTACATTATTTATAATAAGGATGTAAGGAATCAATATATCGCATAATCTATCTATATATATATATATATATATATATATATATATATATATATATATATATATATATATATATATATATATATATATATATATATATATATATATATATATATATATATATATATATATATATATATATATATATATATATATATATATATATATATATATATATATACACATATATATATATATATATATATATATATATATATATATATATATATATATATATATATATATATATATATATATATATATATATATATATATATATATATATATATATATATATATATATAAAAACAAAGTTGGCGTACGTAAGACCGCGCATTACTTAAGAACGGCATGATTGCGCAATTTGTTCTTCATTTTGTTGGAAATTTAGAACAAAGTTTAAAAAAAGTTAAGTCCAAAGAGGACGTTTCCATCTATAATTGAATATATTATAGTGTACAATGATCATATTGTGCTTAACCCCACCGAGGTCCTTTACTCCGAGTTCCGTCATTCACGCACTGTAGTACTGATAATGTTCAATACTTTCTTGCGAGTTTTGCTACTAAGTAGACTCCAAGTAAAAATAATTTGGCATTCGAAAATATGCTCACAGCGCCTCTATCACAGATTGGTTGCTGCGGTGACTAACAAAAACAACATTGAACGCACTCTTTAGGATTGTGCATAAGATGTTCGGTATGTTTATTTTCCGTCCCACGTGTAGTTTACCACGAGGATATTAATTTTGCTGCTTAAAAAATTTGCACGAAAGTCCAAGGCAGAATAATTTATTATGCGTGTTCACATATTATTGGTGAGCCACACTCATCATGAAACAAACAATTCCAACAGAACAAAACTAACGGCGCTCTGCTTTGCACACTGTTTCGGGACGACTGACTGTTGTTTGTCATTTCTTTTTCTTGCTCATAGCGCTGGCTCAGGTACAGATAGAATACAGACTTTGTTGTTGAGATAGTTTAGGCTGCATTAAAAGTTCTTATTGAGCGTTAATAATCAGATTCTGTGTTGGATTTTTCGGTAATTGGTGAAATATTGATATGTTCTTCAAGAGAATTTTTTCAAGTTATTCGTGGTTTCTCTTTCAATTGGCATCTTCATATTGATCAATCGCGATTTTTTCCGGTGCTGGAAGTCGAAATTACTGCGATCCTGGTAAGTTTATCGAAAATATTCAACTGTTCTAATGCCTGCAGTGCATTTGTGAATCGAATAAAATTGTTTCGTGGAAGATCATTCGAATTATTCGGTATTGTACTTCCAGTGTTCGAGAAACATTATGCCGTCGATCAGCAGATCAAACATTGGCTCACGCAGTCGCAATGCGCAAAGATTGGCGATTCGGCGTGCAAATCAAACCTGTGTGCAACGCGCCGAAGTGAATGAGCAACTTCGGGCATATGCCTCGCAAATTCGTGCAGGACGAACTAAGGAGGCTCGAGAAGCACATGCAGCTTCTGAACGACTGAGACAGCAGCGTAATCGTGAACTGCATCGTCGAGTTGAATTGAGCGTCAATCGTCGAGTGAGAAGTACCGTGAATGTTCAATTGCATCGCGCCGCTTTCCAATATGACTGTGCGATTGATTACAGCGGGCTGCCGTGTGTTACGATTGGGGGCATGGATGTGATTTGTCAATATTGCAATGCACTGAAATTTCAATGGGAGACGCCAGGATTGTGTTGTGCAAATGGCAAAGTCAAATTACCACCGTGTTACATTTTCCCCTTAATCAAGGTGAGTCGCTCAACACCAGTAGAAATGCTATCTCAAAGTCTCAATGTAATCGACCGACTAGCTATACTCAACTGACTCGAAAGCAAAGGTGACTCAATTAGCGGTGAGCGGAAGAGTAAAAGAGGGAATGCTGCTTAGATAAGAGGATTTTGAATAAGCTTACATTCTATTGTTCGTTCTAATCGATACATGCTCTACTATGCATAATCATCACTCACTTCTTCGCATCGGTGGGGGCCCCGTACTGTCACTGCCTACTGCATACACGAAGTCGATCGATTGGCTGATTCTGTCAAGCGACGATGCTTGGTCCTCACGGCTGCACTATCCTCATGAAATGTTTCCGCAGCTGCATACAAAACGTTACCACGAGCAAGGGCACGTGTCGTGCGAAGATGTCTCGACGCAAGGCTGCACTGGTCTGTCGATCTGCTACGCAACACTCTCATGCACCATTGATGATCACAAGACGGTGTGTTGTCGCGCTTGCACTTTGGTTCCGCGTCGCACTGCTGCACCGACTTTGACCTCCCCTGTCGATGGTCAGATTGGCACTTTCTCTCTCGATCACGGGTACACTTTGGGTCAGATGTGCCCTTCATCGACCATTCAATCAGGAGCTTGGAGACCGCTGACACGATTGGCAACCCTGTGCGCTGACGCTTCTCGGTTTCTACTTGACGATTTAGGGCTAAAAAGAAAAGGCCCTCTGATGAGGAGACGTGGAATGAATTTCCGATCATCAGATCCGTAATAGGCTAGTTTATTACCTGATGAAGGCCTTTTATTAGATTGCAGGATGATTTTCTGATTCTTCCCATCAAAAGAGACAAACACTAAAAGCGCAAAAGAGGGTTTCAGCTGGGACTGACACTTTGAGGTTGTGTTTTCTCACCTATTGTGCGACTTGCTGTTGGTTGCCGGTGTGGCGTCCCGTGTGTGTACCTGGTTCTATGCAACTTGTCGAGAGTTCATTGGCGAAGTGGCGAAATCTACTCCATGCGAGATGGATGTCGGGTGATGATGATGCCTTTCCGAGGCCTTAAGGAGTGGATTAGGTGGTCTTAAGGATCACACTCATTAGCTTTATTTGCACTCACGTGGGAATTTTGGTACACAGCACTGAGACGAATATTGCAATGGCTTTGTTCCAACCACAATGATCAAGCTTTCTTGTCGGTCGTTAGCTGTTTCGGTCTCACCGGCTGGGTATGCGCGAGAGCGAGATCGATCTTTTTTCGACGAATTATATTCATCGATTCTATGTTTTGCGACTACGAGAGGAAGTGGAGATGTTGTGTTGGAGAGTTGATTGCGTTTATTCGGCACTCGAAGAAATAGTTGCTCCATTTTTGTCGGCATAATTTCAAAAGTGTAACAACCGTTGACTGAACCACCCGAACCATTGCGCTCTTTCCTTTACGTCGATTTACCAGAATCAAGACATTTCTTGAAGAATGTTCACAAATACAACACTTGCTTTCAAATGACGTCATTCGGTGCGAATATTATTGAAGAGCGTGGATTCAATCCGACATTTAAGGTAATTTCATCTCCAATAAGTATATAGCTGCTTTTTTATGGACCAACAACACCTACCCATTTTGAATGTGCCACCAACTTTACAGATTCAAGGACAAATTCACCATCGAACCGGATCACTGTTGCCACCAGCGAATGAAGAACACAAATTTCTTCAAATTTATTTCGTTGGCAATTCTGATACCGAAATTGATCATCGCTGTGCGATTAACCGTGCTATGAATCGTCAGATCATCGGAGAACTGCAAGAGCTTCTTCACGAACACAATGCTTTGATTCGGATATTCAAGACGGCATTCGAAGCTATGCCTTCCGACGACCACAAAATCATCATCAGAGCCGAGAAACGTCCTACTGGAACTCACGAACGTCAACTCAATGCCCCCACAATTGATGAAATTGCTGTCGTCATCGTTGGTGAAAATGTAGAATCCCGTGACATTGTTCTGAAGCGGCGCGATGATGGCCAATTACAACGTGTTTATGAGTCCCATCGCTCATATGACGCATTGCAATATCCTCTCATGTTCTGCCATGGAGAGGATGAATATCACTTTCAAATCAGGATGATTAATCCATCGACAGGTTAATACCCATGTAATACAAATATTTATTAAGTTTCAACAAAACGTTTCAATATTGTGTTTCAAGTGAAGAAAAAAACAAGGGCAGCGCAATGAACTTCTACGCATATCGTTTGATGATTAGATCGGATATTGATAACTATTTGCTGCGATATCGTCGATTGTTCCAACAGTATGCGGTCGACATGTACGTAAAAATCGAGACTGAGCGCCTGAACTTCATCAGATTCAACCAACCAAAATTGCGGTCGGAGGAATATGTACATTTGAGAGATGCAATAAGTTCAGATGGGAATGTCAATCACATTGGTCGTTTGACAATTCTTCCGTCCACTTATATCGGAAGTTCTCGGTATATGAATGAATATGCGCCATGACCTACGTGAGGAATTACGGACGTCCAGACTTATTCATTACATTTACATGCAACCCGAAGTGGACGGAAATATCTCAGCATTTGCTACCCGGCCAGACATCGAGTGATCGTTACGATATCACTACACGAGTATTCCGGCAAAAGCAAAAATCTCTCATGGATTTGATTGTCAAGCAAAGAGTTTTTGGTGAAGTCGAATGTTGGATGTACTCCATCGAATGGCAAAAAAGAGGTCTTCCGCATTCACATGCACTCATTTGGTTGGTAGACAAAATACGTGGTGACCGAATCGACAACATCATTAGCGCAGAGATTCCCGATTTAGAAACCGATGCTGAACTTTTCGAAATCGTACCGACAAATATGGTTCACGGTCCTTGCGGTCAACACAATCCAGAATCTCCATGCATGGTTGAAAATCATTGCACGAAACGATACCCACGTCCATTGTTAGCTAACACTCTCTCCGGAAACGATGGATACCCCCTATATCGACGTCGTTCTCCCGAGGCAAAACTTTTAGACTGAAAGTGAAAGGAAATGATGTTGTGATTGACAATAGCTGGATTGTTCCGTATTCACCGCTGCTCTCCAAAACATTCAAAACCCACTGCAACGTTGAATTCTGCAACTCCATTAAATCAATTAAATACGTTTGCAAGTACGTGAACAAGGGCAGCGACATGGCAGTTTTTGGAATTGCTGCTCCTGATACCAACGACGAAGTGACGCGTTATCAATTAGGCCGTTACGTGAGTTGCAATGAGGCGATTTGGCGGATTTTTTCATTCCCGATTCATGAACGCTACCCGACCGTTGTCCATTTGGCTGTCTATTTAGAAAATGGACAACGTGTCTATTTCACGGAAGCAAATGCAGCCCAGAGAGCCGAACGACCTCCTGTCACGACATTGACAAGTTACTTCACCCTCTGTCAGAGTGATTCGTTCGCTAGAACACTTTTGTACTCCGAAATACTACGCTATTATATATGGCACGCATCGTCAAAAACGTTCCAGCGAAGGAAACAAGGGAAAGTAGTGCCTGGATTCGACAATGTTTTGTCTACAGACGCACTTGGACGAATTTATACTGTGCATCCGAAAAATGATGAGTGCTTCTATCTTCGGTTGCTTTTAGTCAATGTTCGTGGTCCAACTTCATTTGAATCGCTTCGGACTATTGATGGTGTGCTATGTGCGACATATCGAGAAGCCTGTCAGCGATTGCAATTGCTTGAAAACGACTCTCATTGGGATTTAACACTCACCGATGCTATTGCTACTGCGCCTGCGAACCAATTTCGTACACTTTTTGCGATCATCATCTCAACGTGTTTTCCATCAAATGCTACTGAATTGTGGCACAAATATAAAGACGACATGGCAGAAGATATTTTGCATCGAATTCGTACGACCACTTCGAATTACGAATTGGAAATGAACGATGAGATGCGTAACGAGGCATTGATTTTGATTGAAGACATCTGTCTGCTAATGTGCAGCAGTTTGTTGAGCAAATTGGGCATGCCATCACCGAATCGTGCAATGCACGATGCATTTAATCGTGAGTTGGAACGCGAACGAGAATACGATCGAGACGCTTTGAAGCAGGTAGTTCGAATAAATGTTCCGTTGTTGACTCCCGAGCAAAAGGACGTTTACGACACTGTGATGAAAGCGATTGACGACCGGAATGGAGGCATTTTTTATCGATGCACCATGAGGAACTGGAAAAACGTTTCTTATTTCATTACTGTTGGCTTCTGTTCGTTCGAGATCAGAAATTGCACTGGCCGTTGCCTCTTCAGGAATTGCAGTGACACTGTTGGAAGGTGGTCGAACGGCTCATTCTGCGTTGAAGTTGCCGTTAAATCTTCAAGTGACCGAGGAACCGACTTGCAACATTTCAAAGAATTCCGGAATGGCGAAAGTTTTGCAGAGTTGTAAGATTATCATCTGGGACGAATGTACAATGTCACACAAACGAGCATTCGAGGCACTCGATCGGACTATGAAAGACTTGCGCAGTAACACGAGACGTTTTGGAGGCGCATTGATTCTGCTGGCAGGCGATTTTCGACAAACGCTTCCTGTCATTCCACGATCAACAGAGGCCGATGAAATCAATGCTTGCCTTAAGCTTTCGTATTTATGGCGTTATGTAAAGAAGTTGCGGTTGTCGACGAATATGCGAGTTGCGTTGCAGAACGGTCTTTCTCCACAGATTTTCTCGAATCAATTGTTGGCGATTGGTAATGGAGACGTACCAGTTGATGCTTCCACCGGATTGATATCGTTCCCGCCGAATTTCGGCCACTTCACAACATCGAAAGAGGAACTCATTTCGAATGTATTCCCAAACATCGGCCACAATTATGTGAACCACAATTGGTTGAGTGCACGTGCAATTTTAACAGCAAAAAATAAGGATGTCGACGATTTGAATTTCCTAAATCAAAATGCAATAGCTGGAGAATTACATTCGTTCAAATCAGTTGATTGTGTGACTAATCCGGATGAGGCAGCCAATTATCCAACAGAGTTTTTGAATTCATTGGATTTGCCAGGATTACCACCATATGACTTACGACTGAAGGTTGGATCTGTTGTCATTATGCTACGAAATCTCAATCAACCGAAATTGTGCAATGGCATAAGATTGATCGTGAAGCAGGCTAAGAATAATGTAATTCAAGCAACGATTCTCAAAGGCAAATTCAAGGGCGAAGAAGTATTGATTCCGAGAATTCCACTAATTCCAAATAATTTGCCTTTCGAGTTGAAACGCATCCAATTTCCGGTGCGTCTTGAATTTGCCATGACAATTAATAAATCCCAGGGCCAATCTTTGGAAGTACACTCAGGTTTTTTTTTACGCGGGGGATACGAGCCGCGTAAATGAAAACCGCGTAAATGAAAACCGCGTAAATTTCAAAATCCGCGTAAATGAAAACCGCGTAAATTTCAAAATCCGCGTAAATGAAAACCGCGTAAATTTCAAAATCCGGGTAAATGAAAACCGCGTAAATTTCAAAATCCGCGTAAATGAAAACCGCGTAAATTTCAAAATCCGCGTAAATGAAGACCACTTAAATTTAAGAATCCGCGATAAAGGGGACCTCATTGATGTATACCGCGTAAATTCCAAAATCCGCGTAAATGAAAACCGCGTAAATTTCAAAAACCGCGTAAATGAAAACCGCGTAAATTTCAAAATCCGCGTTAATGAAAACCGCGTAAATTTCAAAATCCGCGTAAATGAAAACCGCGTAAATTTCAAAATCCGCGTAAAAAAAAACGCGTAAAAAAATACCGCGCAAAAAAAACCGCGTAAAAAAAACTTGAGTGTATGCGAAGATTAATCTCGAATTTCCTTGCTTCTCGCATGGTCAATTATATGTGGCATGTTCACGTGTTGGAAAGCTATCATCTTTGTTTATTTACGCACCGGACAACAATAAAACGAAGAACATAGTCTATCAGGAAGCATTAAATTGACCTGACAGGTGATTCTCACAATCTCTTTACATTCTGTGGAAATAAAATATTTGGAATTCATTCGAACTAGGAAAGTGTTTTATTCAATCAATAATCCAATTTAAAATCATCTGTTATCGGTAGCGAAAGTTAGACCAAAATCAAAAACCAATCACAATTACAGTGAAAATCCTGAATGCTCGAAACTATTTCAATCAAGAATATTATTTTGGGCAGGACGAAGTTTGCCGGGTCAGCTAGTATACCTATAAAAATAAGGTCTCAAACCATCATTTGCCATTCCCCACATGCACCCCCCCCCCCTCCCCAACCACTATCTCACTCTCAGTCTCTCTCTCTCTCACTCTCTCTCTCTCTCTCTCTCTCTCTCTCTCTCTCTCTCTTCGTGTTCGTGGCAAGTTTCACGTCTCACATCTATCTTGTTATTTCTCTATCCATTTCTAAGTTGTGTGATAAGATCCTCTGCTAATCTTTATTAATATTCAAGCTAACTTTATATGAGCGCTGTAATTGTGAAGGTTTGAGAAAACAAAACTATTTTTGTCTGCTGCTACCCTATTATTTTCTTTGCATTTTAGTGTAGAAGAAACTCACGGAAACAAGTTTAATAATAAATCCTACATGGCAAATAAAATATTTGTAGTCATAAGAAAATTTGCAAAATATTTACATTATGGGAAAACTATAACTATTTTCAAGGTAAAATAGGTATCCCTCCGAAACGTTGCACTATGGGTGGACAGGTGACCATCGAAAACTACATCAACTCAAATTTAATTCCGTTCTATTCAAAGCTTATATATACACTATAATTAAGGAAATTCATGGCTTTCTCAGAAAAATATGAGGCTTAACTGGGTAATATAGATATTTGACGATGAAAACTTTCAAAAGAGACATTCCACGTGCGATATTTCAACTCTTCGTATCTCTATTGAATTTTGAATGAGACGTATGCTCAAGTATGTCATGTGAAAACTAAGAACACCTTTTTCGTGATGATTTTATTGAAAATGCATATACGTTGTATTAATATGAACTTTCTTGAAAAATAACGGATCAAAGCCCAAAAATATCCATTAGAATTAGATCCGGGAAAAGAAGTCTCCCAAAGTCCCCACTCTCAATGGGGGATGCAAGTACAATGTGTCTTTTAACTAATCGTCGTCCATATCTGCTCTATACTGAATACACTTCAATTGGTGTTTCAATGGCAGTCACAATTAGTAGTGAGGCATTGGATAATTCAACACACGTTTCGTTCGAGTTTTCCATATTGTACAAATATTGACAAGAATAACAATTAAACTGTTCGCTGTTTTCCAGTTTTCGTGTCAATACTGGCTGCGTATGGTTAGATTCTTGCGTGAGTGAGTCCACAAAGGATACATTTAGAAGTTAAAACTGCATGTCAACTAGTAACACAAATCAACGTGACCACCATCACAAAGTGATCTTAAGCATGGGCCCAGTAATGACACACAAGACATGAAAACAAGCCACGTATAACCAATTAAGATGGCCAACGACGTTGATGGCTGCTCAGCTCCTAATTAATTCATTTTCATATGCATTTCATTTTACCAGCGTGTTTTCTGAGTCCAACCAGTTGGGTAACATTGGAATCCCCGCTATAGTTTTTTTTTAATCTATTGATAATATACTGTATGTCTAACCAAGGTTGTTGTATAGAGTTTCACACAACTATAATGTTTTGATTGCGAAAAAATCAAGCTCCAAGCGGCAGCTTTGCAGCAATTTAAATACTAATGCTGCAAAAGCTGCTCCAGAAAATGTAAGAAAACATCGTTAAAGTGAACCATTTCTACGCGAAGTAATCAAAACAGGCAAAAGAAAGAAGAAAAAGGTTCGACTCATCTAATTTGTATTCACGTCGTTCAAAATTAATCACATAATTTAACGGCTCAGACGAACACTGCAAATGATGTTTTTTCATCGCTGTAAGTAAATGGAACTAATTTTGCTTTCTTCGTCTATTTTTTCGAGGACGTTCGGTTTACAAAAGGTCTCACGCCAAAGTTGACGGTGAGCGAAATTCAGGAAGCAAGGCAATGAAAACTCATTGTGAACTAATTATTCCCGTTTCATCAATTGATTTCCAAAAAAACAGACCGAACCTTTCCAGTTGTGATGTAAATAAGCTGTAAATTTCTTATGCGAAATCTTTCTATTCGAAGAATCTTATCTTTGACGGCGGGGACATGGCAAAATTTCGAAAGTAAGTACCACGATAAGCATTTCATTCCACGAAAATGTTTCCCTTTTCGAAAAAGGAAAAACCCCCCGTGGCTTGTTGTGTCATTTACGGTAACTGGGGAAGCAGTAAAAATAAAAATTCCAACCATTCCCATCTCACTGCTACTCCGGCGGGCGGGTTTTAATGCGAACTGCAAATATGGCCTGATACCATTCGGGGGCATTGGTCCGGCCTGCCAAGTGCGCTGATGATAAGGATTCTCTCATAATTCCCTACTTTACTTTGTGACATCGTGGGACTTGTTTCTGTACCGTGACATGGTAAGATTTGGGATTGTGTTTTTTTCCTCTATCCGTAACGTTGGCGAAAAAGGCTTGTGGAAAACAAGCTGGTACATTTTGTTGTTGTTAATTAAAGGACTGCAATTGGCTGGGCTGCCTTTTGTCTCAGAAATGTAGGGTTTTAAGCTTTTGGGCATCAATATTGTTCCGTGAATATCGGACATATTTACTTTGATGTTCATAGCATTTCTAGTGTTAGCCTTTGGCGAGGCGAGATACCTGCCGAACTGACCACGGCAGGCGTCACTGTTTTAGCCTGAGTGGGTAGTACGACAGGTACCAAGTAAGGGGACTATTACTGGGGATTTGTCGCATTTCCGCAAGAGACACTCTTGTATTAAATTTACAAAACATCTCTTGGAATTCGTTTGTACAAATGGAATAGTTGTACATCTAGCATTTCAGACGCGCGTATTGTGTACCTGAAACACATGTGTGGCAGATATCAGTTTCCAGTGCCACCCAGCGATGAAAACACGACCAGATGAGTTTTCTCAATGTAAATTAAAAAAAAATCGCATAAGACGTCATGGCTAGCTGTGTGTCCGACGACAAACGTAACTATGTCATTTTCCTGATGATTTTCGAGCATTAACGACTTACATCTTACTTTACAGGGTGATCAACTTATACCACAAAGAGTTGAATTAGATTATTTATTAAAAGTCCATATGTTACCCAAGTAACCAATAGACATGGAAAGTCGTTTTTAAAAACCGCTTTTGGCAAAATGTACCGCTCCATTACTGCTGTGTCATGAAAATATTTTTGCGGCTTTTCTTCCTTCAAAATGCTGATTAGTGACAAGAAGTTTTTAAATAGTTTATTGAAAGCAGGTTTACAATAATTATGCATGAAAATGCTATTGCTGCAAGAAGCATCCAGAATCCAAATAGAATGCTACTTTACTGTATATACACCCAGGTTTTTTGCGCGGTTTTTTGACGTGGTTTTTTTACACGGATGTTCCAATTAACACAGTTGTTTTTACGCGGATTTTCCAATTAACGCGGTTTTTGCAAAAATATTCTAAGTCCTTTTGAATGCAAAAGACTTTGACATTTTTCTGAAAATATAATTCTAAGTCCTTTTAAATGCAAAGAACTTAGAAGAGTTTTGGCAGTTTTTATTCTGCGCGGATTTCGCAATTTACATGGTTTTTGCAAAAAATATTCTAAAGCCCTTCTGAATGCAAAAGACTTAAGGTTGCACAGAGAATGCGCAAAATTCGCAAACGAAAAAAGCAGTTTTTTTCCACACCGTATGTCAGATCTTCATAAAAATCAATCAGCGTATGTAGAATGTTGTTACAGTACTGCTGATTGATTTTTATGAAGATCTGACATACGGTGTGGAAAAAAACTGCTTAAAACCTTAAAAGATTTTCGGAAAGATGAAAGAGACGGGTCTGGAAGATTCCTTATGGTCCGCACCCCAACAATATGGGTACTTTTGGAATGGACTTGAAGAGTAGGTGCCAGAAATTAATTTTTGACGCCATTTTGAAATCAAAAATGGCGACTTCCGGTTTAGCGAAATTCGCTATAACCCAATCAATATGGGTATTTTTGGAATAGTATTGACAAGTAGGTGTTAGAAATTTATGTTTGACGCCATTTTGAAATCAAAGATGGCGACATCCGGTTTAGCCGAAATTCCCTACAACCCATGGAATATGGGTATTGTCGGAATGGTCTTGAAGAGTAGGTACCAGAAATTTACGTTTGGCGCCATTTCGAAATCCAATGTGGCGACTTCCGGTTTAGCGAACTTCGCTATAACCCAATCAATTTTTACTTAAATTTAAGCAATATGTTTAAATTGAATAAAATCAAACCCCCAACTCACACCGCATACGTCTCTATCTTCTCTCTTCCATTCTCACCGCACTTTCCTGGATGAACACATAAAAATATTTTACATTTTGCTGGTTTATGATTACAGGTAAGCTTCGATACAACGTACCCTCGATATAGCGTAACTTGGTATAACTTACATTTTTCCTCGATATAACGTACATATTTTTTAATTTATTTTTCAGGTCCAAATTTCTCTTCAATTACGCATGTATTCAATATTTTAAGAATTCAATATGTTACACAGTGTTCTTAAAACGTAATAATTGGGTTTATAATGAGCATGTAGCAATTGGCTACTTTTTTGAATGCTACGAGAGCATTTTTTTCAATTCCATTTGCGTGTAATCGTCATTTATTAAAACCAATCATTTATCTCAATAAATAATGCAAGATCAGTTGGTTCTAACCAATTACAAGCAAGAAAAATCAAAATTGGTGTGACCATTGAAAATTTGTTTGGGAACTGCGGAATCTGATTCTCTGAGCCGAATAACAATATTTATGTTCCATGGCATGCTTGACCATAAAACAGTATGTGAAATGCAATCATATTTGATGACAATCAGTTACAATCGCGAATTCAGTGATATTTATTAAAATTTTACTGCTGGTTTATGAGACTCCTAAATCCGGTTACTAGAGAAGATTGTTTTCGAATCCTATTATGTGTCACATCAAATAAATGAGACTGGGAGATCATTTGTAGTTACACGGACAACTGTGCACGTTTTACGACCGGTTTGGTGTGTTTAGATAACCGGTTAGCGGACTGAAATATATTTTCAGAAATTCTTAAATCGTTTATACAAGTGGATCTTTATACTATACTCTAACGATTAAAGTTTTGCCTTTATTTGATTAGGCGCACACGGTGGGAATATTAAAAAAACACTTTACAGGCACAGACAGAATAATAATGACTGATGGCTTAATAATTATGAAAGGATTCAGAATAAGAATATTTTCACTAAATTCAATTCATATAAGCAAAAACAATTAATTCCGGTATCTTTTTATGGAACCACTATAATTTTTTTATGAGAAAAGTTGTTTCACACTGATAGGTAGGTTTGATTAATCAGAAAATTAGTTACGCGTTGTCGAAATTCTACAGAATAATGTACCATGAACAACAATTCTGTGAGCATTGTGCATGCTTCGATATAACGTACAATTTTTAAACCGAGATGTGCGTTATATCGAAGATTACCTGTAGATCTTATATTTGAGGGTGATTTAGATGTTTGCCCAAATTTTTCATGCGGGAATTTCGGTAACCCGGAAATCGCCATCTAGAATTTTAAAATGACGCCAACCGTTTGTCTGCTACTCGTCAAAACCATTCCGAAAAGGCAGCCCTAAGTTTGCGCCGCTAAAACAACAAAAATGATCCATAAAAATTGAAAAACGATCCATAAAAAAGTTGTCCATGTTCCATAAAACAAAACTGAAAATCCATAAAACAGTGTGAATGATCCATAAAAAGGGGTAATTTGATCCATAGAATATGTAAAACTGAACCATAAAATGGTGGCAAAAGAGCACTAAAATAGTAAAAAAAGAGCAATTAAAATCAACCAATGCCCCATAAAAATATTGGAAATGTTCCATAAAATGATACATTTTGCGCCATAAATTAACTGACATTGATCCATAGAATATTAACAATGTACATTAAAACACGTCGATATGTTCCATAATATCGACAAAAATGTTCCACGGTATTACAAAATGGAGCAATAAAATGTTAGAAAAAGTTCCATAAATTTGATGAAAATATTTGCTAAAAATTTTTTCTTGGTCCATAGAAGATGTAAAATGAACATTAGACATGATTCATATATCGAACGTTAAATTATGGTTCATGAATATTTACAAAACGATCCATAAGAAAAGAAAATGTAAAACGATCCATTAATATGTGCTTTTGCACCAGAAAAAATTAAATTTAATGAATTCATGCGAAATTTTTGCTATTCGAACTAATAATAAAGTTTATTACATTTGGTTGTAATGTAAAACTACAACAAACAATGCATACATTATAGTTAAACTTCAGCTTCCGTATCCCACTAGTCAGCTAACTGACCTTAGCTTACCTGAAATCATTATGGCAACTCTTTAAACGGCAGGGTATCTATGATATTAGAGCGCTGAGAGTTATTAGACCACTCATACAGGCATGAGTCGCAAATACTATCTGAATAACTATCTGAAGCGAAAACGGACACTTTATACACGAACACTGACTAATGTGGCTACGCCACATCGCTTTCTAGTGCACTGTCCGACTTCGCTGCCGCTCAGTCGGCTTTTAACTAGCTATAGCCCCTACGTTTAAGAAAACCGGGCAAACGAGAGGACCACAGGTTTGCTTGCAATTCCAGCTACGGGTTAATCAATGCCTCGTCCAACGGATCCTCAGCGGCTTTGCGCCGCTTGGGATCCTTGGCCTCGGATATGCGGCCAAGCCGCATTACACTAGCTCCCAGTATAAGCTCACTTGTTAAAACACTGTCAAAGTTATGAGAATTATTAAGCACAACTTATTTTTTAAGTTTACCATAAAATTTCGCATGAATTCATTAAATTTATGTTTTCTAGTGCATAAGAACATATTAATGGATCGCTTTACATTTTCTTTTCTTATGGATCGTTTTGTAAATATCCATGAACCATAATTTAACGTTCGATATATGAATCATTTCTAATGTTCATTCATACATCTTCTATGGACCAAGAAAAATTATTTAGCAAACATTTTCATCAAATTTATGGAACTTTTTCTGACATTTTATTGCTCCATTTTGTAATACCGTGGAACATTTTTGTCGATATTATGGAACATATCGACGTGTTTTAATGTACATTGTCAATATTCTATGGATCAATGTCAGTTAATTTATGGCGCAAAATGTATCATCTTGGATTTCAAAATGGCGTAAAAATTAATTTCTGGCACCTACTCCTCAAGACCATTCCAAAAATTTCCATATTGATTGAGTTATAGCGAATTTCGCTAAACCGGAAGTCGCCATCTTTGATTTCAAAATGGCGTCAAAGATCAATTTCTGGCACCTACTCTTCAATACCCATATTGTTGGGGTGTGGGCCATAAGGATTCTTCCACACCCGTCTCTTCCATCTTTCCGAAAATCTTTTGCATTCAAAAGGACTTAGAATATTTTTTTGCAAAAACCGTGTTAATTGCGAAATCCGCGCAAAAAAAACTTCCAAAAATATTCTAAGTCTTTTGCTGAGAGTTTTTTTACGCGAATTTTCGAATTAACGCGGTTTTTTACGCGGATTTTCCAATTCACGCGGTTTTTAACGCGGATTTTCCAATTAACGCGTTTTTTACGCGGATTTTCCAATTAACGCGGTTTTTACGCGTTTTTTACACGGTACGTATCCCCGCGTAAAAAAATCTGGGTGTACTTGTACATACTTGGTGGTTACTTGAGAATTGTTGGGTTTCGAGATGATCCATAGAACTCAAAAATTGATGTTCGCCGTCATTCTAAAAACAAAAATGGCGGAGACTTCAAAATTCAAAATGGTGACTTTTCCTTGACGTGTTATCATATGAAACCGTGCAATGTAGATATTTTTGATTTGCAAACATGTTGAAGCTCATAGATATAACGGATTTTTTACTATAGAAAAGTTGGAAAACCTCCAATCTGGGTGCTTTTAGAATAGATATGTCGCCATCTTGGATTTCAAAATTGCATCAGACATCGATTTTTGGCATCGACTCATAAAAATCATGTCAAAAATATCCAAATTGATTGGGTTATAGAGAATTCGGAATTTGCCACAAAAAATGGGGTGCCGACAATCGACCATGATTGGGTGCCGACAATCGATTTTAGTAACCTTTTTACCTTAACCTTAACATTCAATGTTGAATCACAATGTAGAATGAATTCACTTCGTAAATATTCAATGTGCATATTTTTTCGATTTATTCATTTTATTTATTTATTTTGATAGATTTTATGGTAAAACGAAGTTAACTTATACAACAGTGTAACTATACACTGTACTAAAAACTGAATGAACAAAGCTGATGCAACAGAACAGAACATACGAAACTGTTTGCTTCAGCTATCGGCACGAAAATAACGTGTGAATATAGTGTAAATGTGACCTTATCTGCTTTCTGTCAAAAGCTACATAGGGGTGCCAACAGCCGACCACTTTCCCCTACATTTAGCCATTTATATAAATCAACGGATATTACGAAAGGATTATCTCCTTTGATCAGCAACTTTCTCTGCTCTGAGGAAATAGTTTTTTCCACTCTATGAAAAGAAACCAGCAGCGTCGGGAAGCTGAAATCCAGTTAGTGATGTAATCGAAATGTAATGAATTGCACACCATGGTTCAAAAAGCAATCGCTTTTAACCCAGATTATAAAACGGAATTGATTGAGCGGAAAATTATAACTGTTTTCCTCCATCTTTCCAAAAGCAAAGAATGCTACCTCTAATGAACGTTTTCTTTATTTTCCCCGTAGCTCCACCCCAAGAGACGCCCAATGCTGTGTAATTAATAATTCTAGCTTCTTTCAAAACGTCTCCTATTCATTAAACAAGAACAGCGTCTGAAATTGTAATCAACACTTCCGCATCGTCCCTTCCCTTCTTCCCGACCACTTAGTGACACCCGAGAAAGTAAAACTTGGAGAGCGCATTTCAGACCACCGCCGCCCTCCCCCTCAAGGCTAGTACTGGCAGTCTGTTGAGGGGGTTATGGAAAACTTGTACCACCAGGCCAACTTCGAAAGGACTCCCAGAAGGACGGACGTGATGTCCACCAGTTCATCCATCTTTTGAACCAAGCTGGAGAAGGAGAGCGCTTTATGCAGAAAAGTCTAGAAGTTTACTTTTCAACCCGAAAGACTGAACCCAGGAATCCCAACTTCGATGCTTTTTGTTTTGCCTCGGTCGATATGAAGTAATGCACAGAAAAAGCACTCTGTCGAATGTGTACGATCGGAAGATCAGGCAAATTTATTCCAGATTACTTTGCCTTTTTAAGCAGTAAAGACAGGCGAGTATGTATAAGTTTCTAACTAAAGGGGTAAAAATTACAGTTTCAACAACCCTAACCGCACTGGTACCGGCACTGGACGGATTTAAGGATGAAGAAGTTGATGATGCTGAGAAAGAGCTATGACTTACAAGCGTCTGCAAAGTGATACTCTGGTAAATTTGCACCCTATTTAGTGGTGCAAGTTTTCATTCATGAACCATTGCTTCAGTGGAAAACTGTTTGCCGGTGGCTGGTGGGGTAGAACTGTGTTAAGCAGGGCTTACCGAAATTGTAATTTACGAGCTACCCTCTTCTGAAACTGACGTAAGGTGAGTGCTTTTATAGCTGAGGTGTACCAGTGGCTGCAGTAGTGGGTTATAATTAAGGTAGAAACCGTCACCAAATATTTTTGACACTCTAGGACAAGATTAAACCGGAATTCAATTTTGGTAACATATTACAATCTAATTTTTTCTGCCGAATCTCAGCTTTTTTCACATCTTTTGCCAAAATTTCAATGGCTGAGATCTCGGTAAACATTTTTTTTTGCTTAGATCTCAGTAAAAGTGACGTTTGATAGCTGAGATTCGGAAAATATTTCACCGCAAATCAGCAAATAAATCTCACTTTACTGAGATATCAGTTTCTAAATTTGCTGATTACACGGCTGTTGGGAAATTACCGAGACAAATTGAGTGTGTAGGTCACGTAAGTAGTTAATATAACAAAAATTTATAACAATTTACAACGTGAGATATGGTTTTGAAAGCTTTCTGTTCTTTGTTTCTGATGGGGATGTCACTCTAAAATCTAAAATATATCATGCATAACAAAACTATGCAAGGTGTGTACGCTTAAAACTCCGTTATTACTAGATGGATTTTAATCATATATACAACAGCCGATTCAAATGCACCTAACTTGAGTATTGGTAATAATTTAATATCTGTGCAATAAAAGTAGTCCACTGAAAACCGGCAAAATTAAAAAGTCCACGAAAAAGGGGAAAATTGCGATTCATAAGGCAGCTATTTCAGACAGAGCCATCAATAGAAAGCACCTATGTAGTTCTATCAAATGCGAGAGGTTTTTTTAATTCGTTTATTTGACACGGCTCTAATGCGTTAGCTTAGAGGAGCCATGGGTCTTTTATATATTTACAAGAAGTAAAAAATAAAAATAACAAAAATTTTATTTTGAGCCTGCAAGATCCCGTGCGCGCAACTTGCTATTGCGAACGGAGATCTTTTTGAGATATTTTGAGCCTGCAAGATCCCGTGCGCGCAACTTGCTATTGCGAGCGGCGATCTTTTTCGCGTCGGGAAGTTGCGAAGCCTGCTTTCGCCAACTTCGAAGCTATCCATGTCTGTCTCGTTGATGTTTACGTCCGTATCATCATCTATATTACTGCCATGATACTTGCGATCAGATGTTCTTCCTGGCTTCTTGCCCTTGCGGGTCACGAATGTGAACACTCCAGCCTTGGTGGTAGCTTCTTCACTGGTGGCATTAGTTGTTGAATTTGAAGTACTTGACACAGCTTTAGCAGTTGTCATTATTGCCTGAACAGCAGCCACAAATTTGGCAAGTGTTTGTGGTTCAGTTAAAAATATTGGAGCCTGTGTGTTGGCATATCTTTCTGGAGATGAGCTTTCCTCAGCTGTTTCTGGGTATGGTTGTCCGTAGTGTGCCGTTTGTTCACAGAACTGGCACGTATTAGTTTGTCCTTGATATGTACAAAGAGTTCGCTGTGTAATGATATCACCGCCTTCTGTGTTGTACTGCAGGGTAAGGTAGGAGGGAATGGGTTGGTCTACCCGAATTCTCGCCACAAAGACACCATTTGAAATACCTGGGAAGTAGTTTCTCTATGTGCCCTCCGTAATAGATTCCACTGCTCCGAAATGCGACATGAATCTTTTAATTGCCACTTTGCAAGTGAGTGGATATAAATCATGTAATTTAACTTCAATATTCCCATTATCCATGTATATAGGGATCTTGATTTCAGCGTTGTTACAAACAAGCACGTGTTTTAAGTTGTTCTGCGGAATGAATCTTTTCGCCTGGGTGAATTTGTTGTAGGTTATCAGCACCGCATGCTTGACGTGCTCAAGCTGTATGCAGGTGACTTCCGAAAACCGAAGCTGCATTTTCACCTTCAGCAGATGTTCCACATCACGAATACTTGGTCTTATGCGAAAAGACCTGAAGTCAATGGCCGAATAATCACGTTTTGTTGATGAGACTCAGTCATCTTGATAGATCACGCAAGAATAAAAATAACGGTATCCTTTGTTCTTCAGACAATGCGCACAAGTAACTGTTTTTGCGTACGCTTTGCACTGGCTCGGACAGAAGCAGGAGCACACTGAGTATCGTGACCGATGCCTTCAATGATTGAAAATAGACTGTGAAATGCGAGAGGTTATAAATAGAAGTGGTGTGCGAGGATAAATCACAAAATAAGTCATGATAGGAGTGCCATTTCCACGTACATACTAAATATTTGCTGTTAGTTAATTGAAGTGAAAAACAAAGCCAATATAAACACCAAAGTAGCGCACAATTGAGACCCCACCAAAGGTGCTTAAAGATTACGCAACACTAAAGTCTTTTTGATGTCAGGAAGAGTTCCGCAATACCACAAATTTGGAAGTGATCCGCGAGTCCTGCACTAAGTAGAATCTTAGGTTGAAATGACACATAAAACTTTTTGAGCTCCAAGAAATTTTGTTTCATCTTAAATTATTAACACTTTGTGTCAGAGCTTCCTTGAGCTGGTATATTTGTCGGCCTCTCAAGGGAAAAATTTAAACCTTTACAAGTAATCTCATCCGTCTACAGTTTTAGGAGCAGTAAAAGATGTTCCCACATGGAGATAATCGAAGACACTCTCCTGAGCCAAGTGAGCATAATGATTTGTCGTTGTGAGTGGCATAACTCTTTTTAGTATTTCTGTAAAAGTGCTGTAAGAGCGTTTTTTAAGGGAATGCTTCACATTCCTCGGACGCTTCTTGTACGTAGGGCATGGTTGTGTGGAATCTCTTGCCAAAGGTTACCTGACACGAATTTTTAGAGGACACATCATTTTGTCTCGTCCAGTGTGATTACCATTAAAAATCTTTGCTCACAGTAGCAAGGGATCCTTAAAACAATCTGCCCGTGATTTATTAGATCCACGCATGACATACTCAAATCGGTGACTACACCGTCGATCTCCACTTTGTGAGCGGGCATGAAGATGTGGAGGTCCTTCATAAAAGGCTTGTCGCCAGTAACGTAATTTGCTTGGTTTAGACAGAATAACACAGTTCTGAGCTTGTCTGGGAAAACTTTCGAAATACCTGTCACGGTTGAATATTTTTACGTTAGTTCTTTTGCAAACTTTAGAATACTAAGCGGATTGTCTTTGATCCGAAGAAGATCAGATATGATCCGACCGAGTACAATGTGTATTAGTTTAAACGGAAAGTTGGAGTCTTTGATGACGAAGTTTGACATCCGTTTTACCAAACCTATGTCAGCAATTGATCATAAAA
This sequence comes from Topomyia yanbarensis, assembly GCF_030247195.1. Taxonomy (NCBI): domain Eukaryota; kingdom Metazoa; phylum Arthropoda; class Insecta; order Diptera; family Culicidae; genus Topomyia; species Topomyia yanbarensis. The sequence continues at coordinate 125,221,680 of NC_080672.1, forward strand.
GCAGCTTTATTTTACTTGCATGTGCAATGTGCATGGATAATGTCTGGGACATAACCGGAATATCGTGATGGCACTTGGACTAGTGTTTTGAATGCATGCACCGTAATCAACAATACACAAACCAGTCCTGAAAATTGTCTCCTCAATATACTGGTTTGGACATACAGATATAGTACATCGAAAAAAGTCAGTGAAGGGTTGAACGACAGAGGCTGGTGGATTTCTCTAAACAATCGTCAGCTCAGTGAATTGATGTACACATACAGTCTTTCGGAACAATCTTCCGTCCATCGCCTTTAAATACCTATGGTCTACTGATTTCCCAGTCTCCAGAAAAAATGTTCCGTCCGTCGCCTTCAAACATTTTATTTCGAATGATATTGAAGACATATCTGCAGCGAACTCATATTTAAAATTTCACAAAACTTTAGTGTTCTGTTGCTGTTCCATACAGATAGTTTTGTCCGAATTAGGCAAAAAATGTACATTTTTTAAACCTAATATCTTTCAGGTACTGTAGAACGGGGTATCTTTGATCATCGGGGTAACATTGATCAAATAACCGAAATCATCGAAACAAAAAACAAACCATATTCTAAACAAGGATTATTTCATCATTCAATGTACCTTTTATAAACACAAATTTAACGTAATGTGCCCGACGCGATATCCGGGTACCTTTTTAGGTGCTAATTATTGAAATTTCCATGTTTATCCATAGCTGGAAATTGAAACGTTGTGACATCTTAGAACTTCACTAAGTCAAGCTTTTGGGTTAATTATATTGTTGATATAGTAAGGGGGAGAGAGGAGGGGGAGAGTTTTATTACGTAACAGGCCGACGTGGGTAACCGGGTACCCATAAAACTGAAATGTCAATAACTAAAATAATTTCCAACCGATTTTGATACTTTTGGATGGTTTGCATTCGAGAACTCATTCACTTTTAGACGTGGTAAAAATGAATCGGGTTACTTCATTCGGTTCCCGGGAATCCGGATTTCCGGAAGCATGTTCCAGTGCTAGGATACTATTTGTGAATTTCAATGGAATACTTCCCGTAGGGCCGTGAGTGGCCATTCCACTCCAATTCCATTTTTGAAATTGCTGTAGGGTCCCGTAACAATAAATAGCAGACTTCGGAAACAATTTGAAGAGTTTTGATACTCATATTGCTGGGATATTAATGAAATTTACAAATCATGCCTTAGTACTGGAGAATTACTCCGGAAAATCCGGATTACCAAAAACCAGATCCATTCATCCGGTTCATTTCTGCAGTATTAAAAAGTGGACGAGTTTCTGAATCCAAAGCATCTAAAAATGTCCAAATCGGTTAAAGGCAGCCATAGTTATGAGCATTTCAATTTGTGGGTACCCATTGTCGATCATTGAAGCAAGCACTTGCTGTTATGACAACTGGCTAGATTTGGCCATAACGTGATTGAGTCGTCATGGGACCGCTCATGCTGATTTTCTTGCCACAGGAACAGTTCCCTAGCCAAACCATTTGTTTCGAAAACAAACTTTATTCTGCTAGAAACCGTTAGCAGTAGCCTCTTAAAATTCGAGCCCCTGCATTCATTTGAAATTGGTTTTCGCATAAGTTCCATCGTCGATCACGGCTCATCCACCAAAGTTCGTCAGCACCTGGCCGTACAGCTAACGGGGCCGGGTTCTGACCGATTTCTGTTGTTTGGGGCTCCTGTTGGGTTGTTTATTTACTCGGTGACAGGCCTTCTCAAAGACGGATTCGCCACACAGTTCAGTGTTCAGTTTTTTCATCATAATGGCATAGATTTTTAACGAACGAATCTCTGTTCTTTTGTCAGTTTTATTTTGTCTTGTCGTATGGACGCAATCCCGCACCGAACTCATTGCGACCCCGCACCCGACAAATAACGCGACGCAAGCCGAGCTCGTCCCAGACCCCATTCCTTCCACGTAATTTGCAAGAAACTCGCAGCAACACTCCTGTTCAATCACCCCATTCGATTACCAGCGCATCACGGCCAATTCGACAACCCTACCCCTGCACCACAAAGCTCCGTTCGAGAATGCCGCCAGCAGATTATTTTTAAACATCTCGAGAAGTTCTGGCAACTCTAGTTCAAATATTTACTATCAGAACGTTGGTGGCATGAATAGTACCATCTCTGAGTATCTCCTGGCTTGCTTATCCAAACAGATTTTCGGAAGTTCTATATTCTGTGTTTAGGCACGATAGAGCTTGAGCTTGAGATTGAGCTTGTGCGACCACCCCTGGCTGCTACTCCGTTATCGATCGGGACTAGCTGAAGTTGCACAGGGAATCAGTAGATAATTATGCTTGGGATTAGCGAAACATCTTTCAATGTACAACTCCTGGTAATCCTAAAGTGTTTCTGATCAATACCGGCGCCGGCCAGGCCCGAACGTAGATCGCGGAAGGAATTGTTAGTCCGATACTTGCTTTTGTTAGAGGTCGTATATACTACTGCGCACTCCACAAGTATCACGGGAGGAGGATATTTTTTTTTTGTTAGTAGAGTATAGAAGTTGGATATACTTCTTCTTTACCGACGCCAGAGAGGTGATTCCACTACCTGGACTAGATATCGATCCACCAATATCATGGACCGGGGACCAACGGCTTTACTTCCCTTCCGAAGGAATACGCGACCACAGATTTTTTCACGTTCAAAATATAAAGCACGTTTGGTGTCCCTCTCTAACTGTGCCAGCGTTGAACAACTTTGGATTGCTCTCATGCTCAATCATTTTCGCGTCAATGATTTTGATCTCATTGATAAACACTTGCGCTCGCTTTCATCGATCACGAGTCAAATGGCTTTGAATGACAAGATCATCATACTAGGCGATTTCAATTTATCCGGTATTAAATGGAACCGCTGTTCTTCTAATTATTTGTATCTGGATACGAAATATTCTACTGTAACTGTAACTCGCAGCTTTTGGACGATTATAACATCGCAGGTCTTGTTAAACTAAACGATAATTGTAACAGTAACAATCGTCTGCTTGATCTGTGCTTTGCTAGTCAAGAACTTACAAATTCGTGTTCAACAACCGTTAGGGGAACTGGGGGTAAGCCCGACACCCTGGGTAAGCCCGACACCCCACGACTTTTCCTAGTTATCAAATTCTAAATCATACAATAATGACAAGATATTATTAGTACGATTATTTTAGGCATTTCGATACACATCGATGCCGTATGGATTCATTAAACGTCAACAAAATAAACAAAACAAGCGAAAGCAAAGTTGATGCGCGCTTGGATGTTATTTTTAGTTGATACATTTTAAGGTTTCAATAGCACAAAAGCTTTGAAAATGACCAGTTTTTGTGTCACACATACTATTCTACTCTCCATATCGTTATTTGAGTGTATTGAAGATAAGTTTGAGTATTTCAATACTGTTAATTGAGCATTTAACAAAAATGTGCGCTGTTGGGGTAAGACCGACAGTTTTGGGTGGGGTAAGACCGACACGGTGTTTAGTTGATTGGGTTCGTTTTTGAATCGATACAAACGACTGGGTATATTTGTTGTGTTCAATTATACTATAATTACGTCATGTTAATAATTGAAATACACAAAAACTATGTTTTTTTTGTCTTTATTTATCAGTATTGTCTAAAAGCCGACCAAAAAAATTAGGAATTAAATTGAACGTGATTCATAGTTATATTACAAACAGAAACGAAAAGTATAATCTAATATGAGATATTGAAATGATATTGATGAAAAATTTTCATTGACCGCCGGATTATTGATCAACAGTATTCCGAAAAATCACAACACGAACCGGATAGCTTACTACGAAGCGTGCGTCACTTTTAAGTGAATGAGTCCTAGTAATAGCGTATATAATCTGTTTGCAGAACAGCTCTTCCTACTTAGAATGGCTATACAAGTGGCAATTAAGCTCGAAAGAATTACTTGAGAAAACCCGTACCATAATATAAACCATGCGTTAAACACTATTTATTCATAACACCACGCATACGAATGCTCTTCCTCTTGCTACGCGATGAAACTACAGAAAGCATGCGTTTGCATCACACATACTCATATACACATAATTACACTTTATCACACATACACAATACATTTTTAATGGAAAAAATTGGACATAAAGAAAGTTTAAAAGGGGGTCGCTCTTGCCCCTTTGGGGTGTCGGTCTTACCCGCAGCGTTTTTAAAATGTCATTTTTCTCCATTTTTTGGCAACCAATAATTTTTAATGAATTCAATTTTTTGAAACGCTGAAAAAATTATATTTTGTTAAGAACCACCTAAACAAGGATTATGCACAGAATATAAAATTTTAGGAGCTTTGTGGAATTTTAGAAAAAATATTGCGCTTAAGGTGTCGGACTTGCCCCGAGGTCCCCTACACCTTCTTCGCTTGGCAAAATTTGTCGTCATCACCCTCCGCTTCAAGTTACCATTCATGAATGCACACCCGTCGTTTTCGAGAACATCGCTGAAATAACTTACTACGATTTTAAAACTGGAAAGTAAGTTTTGATGAATCAATTTTTATCATCATTAGATTGAGGCTTTCTATTATCCAACCGCGATTGCAACTCGGCTGCTATGTTATGGACGCACATCTTATTATACGCAATCGATCAGTGCGTACCAAAGAAAACCAGACGTGAGCCAATCCATCCACCATGGTCTAATGCAACCTTGAAAGACTATAAATGTGCGAAACGGTGCGCCCTAAAGAAACTTACGAAGCGGCCCTCTCTCCAATTAAGAGCGCATTATTTACACCTCAACAGCCGCTATAAACGTCTGAACAGAACACTTCACTCTGCCTACCGACGTCGTGTCCAGAATAATCTTAAAACCGACCCCAAAAGCTGCTGGAACCATGTCAATGAACAGAGAAAGGAAACTGGACTGCCAATTCTCATGTCACTCGAAGGAGTTGAAGCATCATCCTTGCCCAATATATGCAACTTGTTCCGAACACACTTCAGCAGTGTTCTGTCCGATGAAACCTTAGCCAATGAACAGGTTTCCGAGGCCGCCAACAACGTCCCTCTTCGTTCTCGTATTGGCTCTCATCCTCCAATTACAACCACCAAGGTGAATACTGCATTTTCTATACTAAAATCATCGTCGAACGCTGGACCTGATGGTATTCCATCAGTAGTACTGAAAAACTGCTCAAATAGTATTCTCGTACCATTAGCAATACTCTTCAATACCTATCTTAAGTCGGAAACTTTCCCGGTTTCATGGAAAAAATCGCATATCTTCCGTCTTCAAAAAGGGGATTAAAGCCGATATTTCGAATTACCGCGGAATTGCTGCATTATGTGCTGTGTCTAAGCTGTTTGAGTTAATAGTTCTGGATTTTATCGCCCATAATTGCTCAAACTACATATCAGAAACTCAACACGGCTTTATGCCTAATCGATCAACTTCCACGAATCTAGTATCATATACATCTCTTATTTTAAAATCATTACAAGTACGTGATCAGGTTGACTCTATCTACACCGATTTCACCGCTGCCTTCGATAAAATTAACCATCAAATAACTGTAGCAAAACTGAATAGGCTCGGTTTCAGTGGTTCCTTTCTCAATTGGCTACAGTCATATTTGACTGGTCGCAAAACGACAGTAAAAATTGGAGACCATACTACATCTCCTTTCGCAGTCAGCTCTGGTGTTCCTCAGGGCAGTCATCTAGGACCCTTCATATTTCTGCTCTATGCTAACGATTTAAACTTCGCAATAGACTGTTTGAAACTATCTTTTGCCGATGACTTCAAACTATACCACTTAGTTAAAAACCTTGAAGATGCAGAATTCCTACAGAAGCAGTTACATTTGTTTTCATACTGGTATAAGATAAATAGAATGGTATTTAATGCTTCAAAGTGTTCAGTCATCTACTTAACCCGCAAGCGCTCATTGATTACTTATGACTACAACATTTCGCAACCTGTTCTCAAGCGAGAAACATATATAGATCATATAGAATATGTTATTTCCAAGGCCTCAAATTAGGATTCATTTTTCGCGTTACTAAACAGTTTGTCGATGTTCATTGCTTAAAGGCGCTGTATTGCGCCTTACTTCGCTCTACTCTCGAATACGCTGCTGTTGTTTGGTCACCTTATTACCAGATTGACATCCAGCGCATAGAAGCTATTCAGCGTAAATTTGTTCGCTTTGCCCTTCGTAATTGACCTTGGAGGGACCCGCTAAATCTCACAAGCTATCAGGACCGCTGTCTACTTATCGACCTCGATCTGCTGTCAGCTCGTCGAGATGTTTCTAAAGCACTTTTCATTGCCGATTTAATTCAATCCAGAATTGACTGCTCAGCCCTCCTTCAGCTTGTAGATTTTGATATTCGCCGTCGTAGTTTTAGGTCTCATCAACTTTTGCGAATCCCTCGTGCCAGAACCAATTACGCCTACAATGAACCATTCACCAGTATGTGTCGCCTATTTAATCGTTGTTCTGATGTTTTCGATTATCACCTGTCTCGCGATGTCATAAAACGATTGATTCGACGATCCCTATCTTAATTAGCATTAGTTTAAACATTAGTTTCTAGTGATTTATTATGTCTATGTTAATGATATTTTGTTTAGCTATAAGTTATTTAATGAAATGTATCATTTGGATATTTGTCATCTGTTGGTACAAAATATGAGGAGGTTTTATGCTTTCTGGAGAGCGAGTTTGAAAGAAGCTGAGCTCCAGGAGGCTTTTCCCTGCTCCTAAAATAAACAAAATAAACAAAATGAAGAAAAAAATTATGGGAATGGCTCCTAAATCTGAACTGGTCCTTCGGACATCGGAGTTCCGGAACTAATGTTTAAAAGGCCATATGAGTCCAAAATGGCATCCTTGCTCTTCCATCAGTCTTATTTCGTCAAGGAAGTGTGGTAATATGTGCCGCGTGATGGAAATGACCTCTAAACCGGGATCGGTTCCCGGAATCAGACACCGGAACTCATATTGAAATGGTCATATCTGTCCAAAATTATATCTTTGCTCTGCCGTCAGTCTGATTTAAAATGTCGCATGATGTAAATCTGAACTGATCCTCCGGAACTGGACACCGGTGTTCCGGAACTGATGTTGAAATGGGTGTCCAAAAAGGTCTCTTTGCTCTTCCGTATTATCTTGATGAGAAAGTGTGGTTTGATGTGTCGAATGATAGGAATGGTCTTTAAATCTGAACTGGTCGTCAGGAACCGGACATCGGAGCTTCCGGTAACTTATTATCCGGCAATGTAAGCGGCAATATAAGTTTAAGCAATTGAAGCCTTCCTGTATGATTTTAAGGGACAAAATTGAAGTTTTCACCCGTGTACAGTACATTTCCGGCAATCTTTCCAGATTGGCCACTTGTATCCCTATTTCTCCATATTCATTTGATAGTGCCACTATTCCCCTAAATATATCCATTTTTCGATTGAGAATTAATTTACTGTGTCAAAAGATATTACCAAAAATATGCAATAAAGTCGTCCCAGTGTTTCAAGGGTTAACAGGAAAGAAGGGCTAAACATCGATCTCAAAGTTGGAGATCGTACCATTATGTTAAATGTGAGGTTTTTTACCCGTTCTTAGGTCGTTCCTTCAACAAATTTAGTTTACTTTAAATCCTTATTTTGTGTTTCAGATCGATCCCGAGGCAGCAGGCTGTACGCAGTTTTGGAATTCCACGCGCATCTTGCCTTAGACAGAACGTCACCGCGGGCGCCATTTTGTTTTTTTTTTGCTTTGAAAAAATTTGTAAATAAGAACGAAAATATAAACTTTTCGAGTCCTTGTCCTTCTATGTTTTTTTCATTGGCCCAATCCAAATTTTGCTTACTATTTGATCAATTGAATGAAAACCTCCCCTTAAAGAAGACAGAAAAAATATTTTGTAATTTAAAATTTATTTTCATGCACATATTTGGAGCATGAATATATATGTAAAATTAAGTTCCAGCACAAATACACAAAACTTGTCTTGCTTTTTTCAGCGATTTTTATTGTAATTTTACACGTTGATTGGAAATTACAGTTTCATTAAACGACAAATCAATGCTCTTGAATGTATTTTTAATCCCATACTGCTGTAAAATAAATAACATGTAATATTACACGAATGGAAGTGTAAATCACATGCTTTCTGATGATCTCATTGAGTGCATTGAATTCCACTTAATTTTCAATCAATTTTTTTATTCAAGCTTTGTATAATTACATTTGTATTGATTTACATGTCGTTTAATTTTCATTATTTTTTTGGTGTGTAAGCTACGCGATTCGTTCGTCTCTTTTGGTCGGATGCCGATCACATATAGGTTTATATGTCACATCAATATGCATCAATTTTTGCTTTCATCATTCGCTCTTAGGTAATTTTATCATGAGGAACTTAAAGTTGCTATCAGTAGCTATCGTTATCGTTAATGCTGTGATGGTGTTCGTACTCAGATGTTCTTCCTTGTATCAATATACGGATTACAGCCGTCTCTGGTATTAGCTTCCTGCTGGCTGTTTATATGGGGGTACCGGACGCAGTTTTTGACTAATATGTTTGTCCTGGATATAAGCACCGCTGGTTTTGGACTGATTACGTTCTGGTGTCTCTGCTGTTTTTATCATACAATGCGCTTGTATGTATATAAACAATTATATTATATAATTGTTTATATACATACATGCGCAATGTATGATAAAAAACAGCAGACACCAGAACGTAATCAGTCCAACACCATCCAGGACAAACATATTAGTCCAAAACTGCGTCCGGTACCCCCATATAAACAGCCAGCAGGAAACTAATACCAGAGACGGCTGTAATCCGTAAGTTGATACAAGCAGGGCCGTCGAGAGCCGCGTCGGTTTGTATTACTGCCGGGCCCTTTCAAACCTAAGCTCTCTAGCTTAGTATGAGTTAGTACCTCTTCAACCATGAGAAACTCGTGAGTCCGTGGTTTCTATTAGTCTCCGGTTGACTCATATTGCCATATCCACAGATAGCGTACCAGACAGGTGAATTTTGACAGCTTCTTATTCCATGGTATCCAAATCGGGTAAAATTGCCGTAGCTAACAGGTTTTTGAATTTGCGTGTACTCAGGAATCGGTATCGTCTAGTTCAAATGGTACGAATGAATCGTCTTTTCATGATTTTCCTGATGATGGAAGGATTGGGGAAGTGGTAAGGTTAGGGGTAAGGAATATACCCAAGAGATCATGAAGCATTATTTAATGACTTTAGATATGTACTATATTCACATACAAAACATATTCTTTATGGCTTCATAGTTCTAAAGAGATCATTAAAGCACACTTAGTATCGGAAAAGACGAAAGAATGTGCCGGAATAGAGCAAGTTCAGAAGCACCTTAATGGCTGTCAGCAATGTTAACACAGAGCTGTGTGTTTTTTTTAATAACTTCCCTTCTTTATCGACACAGCAAAAGAAAAAATAACCTTTCGATAACGTACTCACCCTTCCTCTCTTCTTTTGTTTGACATGCCGACTGTTTAAATTCACGATTTGATGTCTATAGAAATGGAATTCGATCCGCAGTCGAAAACCTCGTCTCAATTTGGTATACGCGTTTGATCACCCAAGCACTAATTTAAAACTCTATATTGACTATAAGTTAGCAGTCTTATTGCTAACTAGCCGTATACAAGTATTTTCAATGCTTCAACGCACCTAAAATTTGAAATATTAAATCTAGCACTATATCGACATACAGAACATAGACATCGTGCTAAAAAGCTTTTGAAGTTAAATGCTATGAAGTTTTTATAGAAAACTCTAAATGCAAATATAGAATCTTCTTACAGTGCTTTGAGACACCGAACAATAACAAATATACCTATTCATTCCAATAATCACCTAAACTCGTATGCCTTTCTGTAATAAATGATGATGCAATAAACGTTAAATCAAAATGCAAATTCTGCACGATTCTTCGAAAAAAAAACCCTATTGCAAATATAATCCACGTTTGCGTAATTTCAACTAAACGTCTAGGTAGAGTTTGGATTAAACCTAATATACAAGCAAAGCTTCTCACAGATCAGTGATCAAACGCGTATATTAGAGATGGTCGGGTTTCAATTTTTTAGAACCCGAACCCGAGAGTTTTAAAATTTAAAAACCCGAACCCGACCCGAGTCCGAGAATGAAATTTTTATAAAACCCGAGCCTGACCCGAACCCAACAATTTCAAAATTTAAAAACCCGAACACGGAAATTCATAATTTGAGAAACCCAATCTGAATCGGACTTGTTGACATAATTTTATGCATCCAAGCTGGATCATCTAAGAATTATAGAATCACTCGAATCTGAAGTAGCACCATACGCGTCCAGTTATGTCTGCCTGTGGCAAAATGAATGACTGGCGAGAGGGAATCGCATTTATATTTACTATTATTGAACGCCGAATTTGAAATATTCTGAGAAACTTATAAATCTTCGATGCTTAACCGGAAATTAGGACGGTTAAAGGCTAGTTTACAGTTCGGAAAACGTGTAACGGGATTTGGGCTCCTGTGTGTTTTAAATGGTGCTCGAGATATCAAAGCCCGTAACTGGAAATGAGTCTACACAAAAGTGACAATGTAAACCCAACCGCGGGAAACATCACGGGATTTTAAAACTCTTCACACAGAAATCCGGCGTGAAACAATTCAACACAAATTGTTTCCGACGGCGAAAATTGTATTTTTATTTGGATTAAAATTCAGTGCTATTTTGATACTGTTGGTGTTTTTAAGAAGCAGCCAGAACTTTTGTTTTGACAGTTTGGAGAGATCTCGGCGGAAAATTTTCCCTGATCAAATCCTGCCACAAATGCCGTGAAAAATCCCGTGACCCATTTCCCGAACTGTAAACTAGCCTTATCGCATGGGAAAACAAAAGGCGGTAATGATGACAGATTCAAACAACATTGCCCTTAAGGGGTTAGATACCTTTTTGTGCGAAAAATGTCAAGAAAGTTTAAATTTACGTAAAGACATGATTTCATTATATCAAACTTATACAGTGAAGACACGATTTTATCAGCCTCCGATTTTATCTACCCCCGATTTTATCAGCTTTTCGACCCGATTTTATCAGCTTTTCGACCCGATTTTATCAGCTTCGTGAAAAAATTGATAATTGGTAGTTTGATGGGCTCTAGCAGACGAACCAACTTGAATTCGAGTAAATCCTTTCTTGAGCATATTTTTCTTATCTTAGAGATTCGAAACATGCAAAAATAAAAAATTTAATTTTTTTATGAATTTTGCACTGTTAGACCCCCTTAAGGGAAATTTAAACATAATAATCAGAAAGGGTTATTGTGATATATCTAGGAACTAAAGAAGAATACTTTATGAGGTTTTCAAAAAGAAAGAATAATATATGTCCCGATTTTATCAATGTTCGTCTTTCATCAGCCTAAAATCTACCAAAACGGGTTTCGCTGTAGTATTTTGGTAGTACATTTTTCAGCGAAATAAAAAAAGCATAAGATTATGAAAATATATTGATAATTGGCGAAGTGAGGGCTTTTTCGCCGAACCCTTTTTTATTTAAGAGATTTACAGTGATCACGATTGAAGGCCAATAGATCAACTAAAATCCCATACTGAAAAAATCGGTTTGGTAATTGGTAGTATATGAGTATTCCTCGTATCTTAACGATTAGTTCAATTAATAATATTTTTTTTCCTGGATTCGAGAACGTTTATCCTAAAGAATCCCTGTTTTAAGCTCTAATTGTACTAAAAAATTCTCATCCACAAAACAAAAATGTATGCATAAAAATTAATTACGATCAATTGAAGAAAAAAGGAAATCGGTTGAGTGGTTTTTCGAAAATCGTGATCACGCAAAAACAATTTTCCGATAAACGACATTTTGAGATAATCGAGCTTAAAATTTCAAGTTTCCACTGTTCTTCACAGACGAAGCACGCTTAGATTCGCTGTAACTTTCGATCTATTGATCGGATCTCTATAAAAATTTGGGAAAATATTCTCAAGGAGCAATCAGATAAAGTAATAAAAATAATTTCGATTTTTTTTAAAATAAAAAGTTATATAATCCCTTAAACAAAGTTTCTATTTTTTATCGAAAGCTATTCCTGCAGGAGTAGTTTTGTACAATTTATTACATGTATGTATTAAATTAAGTTATATTAAATGGCAATTCGTATTCGACAGTTTACACGACGTCACCCGCGATACTGGTTGGTACGATCAAACGTGTGTCGAAGGGTGTCCATCAAGATTCTCCGACGCGTTCTTGGCATCACATTAGCTAGTACGGTATGCGCGCTAGTAGAGATGCTTCGACATCTCCAATGAAGTTCTCGGAACGAATCTAAACTTTCACAAATCCGCTATTGGCTTGAACAGAAAACACAATATATTTTTACGATCAGTTGCTTAAGATCGTGGAAATTCAGGTATTTTCAAGACGGAATCCGGATCATGCAACGACTCAGCCCGGGGATACTCTTGCAGAAAGTACTAGTTTCATATATGTACTACTGATTTGATAGTAGCGCTAGTATACCATTACCATATGAGTGCCATCGTTGTTCATGATCTTAAGGAATTGATCGAAAAAATATTGTGCGTTCAGTTCAAGGCATTAGCAGATTTCGTATTGCTTTTTTCAAATGTTACTCAATTTGATGCCATCTAAGTACCATCAAATTTGTGAGTTTAATATATGGGAATTATCAGATTGTCCCCGGGCTGCAGCGGCGTTTGCAGTCGATGAATCGCAACTATGCTAAGAATATAAAAATCATGCTGCATTTAAATTTAATTATCATTTTAATTCATGTTTCTGTCAAGTTAAATGTGCGATTGTAATTCACAATCACGCCCAGTGTCTCCAAGCCAACAACCGGCACCACCAGCAAAGAAGCGAACGTAGAAGAGGACGGATGCGTTTGTCCGTGCGCTCTATTGCTTTCTTCGAAAATACTTTGAATAGGCTTCTCAATATTTTGTAGTGCATTCCGTCGATTCAAGCAATAAAACTCGTTTTTTAAACTTGTACACAAAGTAGACAACTCCCCTAAGAACGTTTGTTTTAACAAATGCCAACTATCAAATAAAGTTTTCATTTTTTACGCTTTCCTCATATAACAATTTATTAAGGCGATTGATTGCAAAGTAATTACTATTTCTATTTTTATTGCTCTTCTATGAATACCGGACGTGTTCGCCCATATTCCGGGTAAAAACGCGGTCCCCCAAATACGACCCGGGCTCCAGAGCAATTGCCCTGGCTGGCTCCCCTTCTAATCGGGCCTGAATACAAAGAAGATCATCTGAGCACGAACACTATCACAGCATTAACGATAACGATAGCGGTATCGAGAGTGATTTGGATGACCACCACGATACAGTAGACGAAGAAGACCTTGTTTCTCCCATATGAAAAAAGATCTCTACGCCAAATAACAGATTTCGTGGGCGTAATCTGTAGGACAACCAGTTATTTTTATTGTTTTAAGTTTTACACATTGTAAATATATGTAGATCCATGGCTTCGTTAAGCTAGCGCATTGACCTGTGTTGTGAGTGGTTAATGCTTAAAGTTGCTCGCAAATACATAGTCTTAGACAATTAAAATTCGAAAGTTGCCGATAGATTGTGTTCTTTCATGCACTAACCGATTCAGAATCATCTGACTAAAATACTATTTACAATTTAGTGTATATATAATTTAGAAATAAAACGCGTATTATTAGCTGCGGTTGCGCATTGTTAGTATTGTAGTAATAAAAAAAATCATAAACCAAGAGGAAGCGAATATGTATAACGTGAGTTTACTGAGCATATCAGTTTCATTTATGTTTTAGTATTTCCCACCCCCAATTTTGATTTCAGCGAATGAATTGAGCTGGATAGTCTATCGGTCCTGGCGATAATTTAAACATTTACTTGTTTTGATCCAAGCAAAATTAAAAGTAGTAGTAGAATTCAATGCCAGTTTTACCACACCTATAAATCGCCTGCCAGATAAGATTTTCTTTGGGAAATTTTGAATTTTTATTCTTTTGACTACTTTTTCACTACGAAGTAAATTGAAGTAAATTTTTACGTAAATTTTATCATCAATCACGATGTGAATCGAATTGTAGAGTATTAAATTTCGGAAGACGAACTTATACGATGACGATTCGGTTTGTTGTCTCCTGCACCTCATTTTGGGTTGCAACTTGTAAACAAGTATTGTTTCCATTTAGAGAAATTTTGAAATATCATTAGGTTTTTTGGGACTATGTCCTCGGTCATCTCAAGTCGTAAACAATATTAAAATTACATATTGTGTTTTTTAGACCCTCCCGAAACAAAATCCTGGCTACGGCCCTATTCAAAAACTAGTTATTTTCTATTTTTAGTTCATATTAGGGCATAATAACAGCAATAGCAGCAGCAAATAATTTTGGCCAGGATTCGACCCCAGTGCGCTGTCGCTATAAGCAATCTTTAAAATTTTCAATCAAATAGAATTTGAAAGCTTTAATTTAACATAGTAACATCGTTCATACATTTTTCTTCGTTTTTTAACAACAGTGTACGTGTGCATAAGTGTACGACTATGAATTCTCGCATGTTTTTTGAGAAGGGCCAATAAGTAAACTGTCAAAATTCACTTTGAGAAGAAATTCTGGACAAACCATTAATCGTCGACTATAAATCACAGCAACAGACGAAAGAGAAAACTTTTCTGTTTCACAAAATGTTAACATCCATTCACGGCGAGTTACGGTTTGTCCGGAATTTTCTGCCAAAGGGAATTTTGACAGCATGCTTATTGGCTTAAACACGCGAGAATAAGTAACTCCGTTCACAAAGCCTTTTTTACGCACCATTTTCTTTTTACAGAACGATAACGAACGGATTCAATTTAAAAATCCCCGAGTTTCAGACTTCCAGTATATAAAAGATCTTCGAAGATATTCTAATTCCAAAACAATTTTCAGTAAGGATGATTGGGTATTGGTTTTAGTGAAGAGCTATTGCACATACAGCCCCAAAACGATATTGCTCCAAAGAGCCTTCTTCCACGTACCAGTCCAAGTGAGTCTTGTTAGACTACATTCCTCATTGGCCAACTCAGACAATTTGGACCTGCTTTGCTTCCAAGTACGCCGAACAGCTGTCAGACTACCGATAGTACCAATAAGTAAATTGCTTAGCTGTGGTCAAATTTATTGCAACAATAGTAAGACAAATTGCTGTCGGTTACCATCGCAATTGCCTCGGGCGGGACCGGATTGAATGTTCCGAAGAAGGTTCTTTGTTTCAGAGCTACTGGGTAAATCGTTCTCTTCCAAAGCAGCAGTCGTCCGGCACGGCAGCTATGTAGAACGATTGCAGCGCCTCCCTTACCACCATCCTAACACACTGGCTGGATCCAAATCCACCATCTCGGATTACCTCACTAAAATCGTCTTGTGCCCAATCCTGGCATGGGACCGAAGCTTTTCGCAGAGCTCAGAGAAGTACGAAATTGCTTCCAATAATGGAAGTCATTTGCGGTTAATAAAAAATTGTAATCTGGGCCGTTTGCTCTATTACTGACTATATGCACTTGATTATATTTGAGCTCTCTTTGCACGGTAGTAGACAGTTAAAGGCATCTGAAAAAAAATCGAAAATTTCAGAATCTGCGAGCGCACTAGAAGCGATGAAAAAACCAAACGCTCCAGCATCGGTTGACCTGATTAGAACGAAGCAGGGGGGCTTTGACAAAAATATTAAAAAATAACGCATTGTTTCAGAGATCCGCAATCAATTTTTTTTTGCGTATATTGTAATGCGCTAAACGCGAAAAACCGTGCTGTTTTTCAAAAGGAACAAAAACATTTTCATTCAGCATCCAGCAGCCCCTTGTTTTATCCCAATTAGTGGAACCCAAAAGAACTAGTACAAAAAAACCGAGTGATTTTTGTTCACGGTGCTGTTTAAGCTGTTTCCAGAATTGCCGCCTCTGCTGCTAGTGACAGAGAGGAGGATGTTTTCATCTTCACCGGATTCGGTTTTGCACTTTTGTTCTTCGTGGTACACGCTTTTTCTGTGCAACGTTGGAATTGAACTCCTACCAGATCGCATCCAACACCCATCGCCCACCGGAGCCCGCAAATGATTCGAAAGCGGCCAAAATGAGAAAAAGGACATGTTTTCCGGCACGCAGTGTAGAGAGTAAGTGGTGCTTTTTCCAACAATTTGACCCCGAGTAGTTCTAGCAACAGATCCGGGCGAACCGAAATATTCCCCCCCCCCATAATGGACACGAGTGGAAGGGTGGCGGCAATGGCTGCTTACGTAATACCCGAAAAGACTGTTTGCCAAATTGAAACCATCTCTTCCTAAAGTTTTCCGCAAAACTGTGGGAAAGTGTCTCCCTCTAGAGCATTTTTCCACCCCGTGACCCTTATTTATGTGTTACCCACTGGTCATGGGTGGCGATTAATGTGTTTTTAGCTTGCAAGCAAAACAAGCTTTCAACAATAACAAAAATCATGTCTTCCATGTATCATTCGATTCTAGTACTCGTTGATACTTCGACTGTATTTTTGGATGGGGCTACGAAAGTTTTTTTTTCTTCATTTTGTGCAGTTTATGGTGAGCTGTAGTGGAAACGATTCTTTAACAATCGATAATTATACTCAATTGGTTCCTGAGCTGATTCTCAGCATTATGAATCTCTCGTGAAATTGAAAAGTATTGTAATCAATTGAATGGACATTGCGGAAATGGGGACACTTTGGGTAAAATTTATAAATTATGCCACGCAAAAATATTAGTAAACGCAGGTCCGTGCGCATTAAATTCTCAAGGGGTTTTGATTTGTTCGTTCCTCATTCAAAAAAGATATAGAAACCCCCACCAAACGTTGTAGATTGGTACTATGTCTGTTATCGAGAAGGAATCTTGATAAGACACCCCCGCATAGTGGTCGTAAACGCCAAAAACGTGAACTTAATTCACTAGAGGCCAAACCATCGAAAATATTCACATGGTGTCTTTGGAGGAATTGTTCGTATGCATATTTCCCATAATTTGATAACAATTGAAATTAGGCATGGCTTACTATGATCGAGCTAAAAACAATTAACTTTTTATACTGACGAGGTAGAAAGTTGGTGTCTTCGATATAGTTTTAGAAATGCTCATAGTGAAGAATTTTTGATGAAGAACTTGAGCTTGTAGGACTAAAGGTTATTGATTTATAAGGCGTTTTCTAAACGCCTTGTAAATCGATAACCTTTAGTCCTACAAGCTCAAGTTCTCTAACAAAATTCTTCACCATGAGCATTTTTAAAACTTTGTCGAAGACACCAACTTTCTACCTCGACAGTATAAAAAGTTAATTGTTTTAGTTCGATCAAAGCAAGCCGTGCCTAATTTCAATTGTTATCAGATTGTGGGGAATATTCATACGAACAATTCCTCCAAAGAAATCCTGTGAATATATTCGATGGTTTGGCCTCTAGTGAATTATGTTCACGTTTCCGACCCCTGTGCACAGTGGGACGAGGCCGGACTTAAGTCCATATATGAATGTTATGCGATATTCTCGCTAGTATTTTTTTCCTATCAGCTGAGTCATCAGAGACATTTTTGAGAGATTTTAAGTGATTTGAACGTAAAATGAATTTTTGGCAGCTTTTTTAAAGGCGTAATTCAGGTGTTTTTTGCATAATTGACCATAGGAACTACATTTGGTTATTTTCGTTTTTCAAAGAAATGGTTGATTTTATGCATTACATTACCGAGTCGGTTCCGGCAGCATGGAGTAACAAGTTACTTTACGCTTGTCCGGACATGCCGTAGACTCAGGTGATTCGCATTTCTAATGCCAAAAGACCCTGACTCCTACGGTAGCAGACAAAAGGTTAAGTCGCCGGTGAGCTCTAAGCTTGCATATATGATCCTTCCACGCTTTTCTAAACTTTCTCCCTTCAACACCTTGCTCTCCCTTGAGTACTATGGCTCTAAATATTAAAAAATATACTTCACCTTCCAGTCCCTTGCTAATTAAATGCCGTAAAAACTGTTGACAAATTGACTCAATAGGTCGTTAACAAAAATGGTTAACAAAAAAAAAATGGTAAAAATAAATTACTTTATAGCTAGAATAATGACACCATTATAGGCACAACTGTCAAATAGTATTGAGAGCATGATGAACAAGGGTAAGGAGCCGAGTGGGAAGTATGTTTTTTAAATGGTAGAAGCATTAAGAATGTTTGAAAATCAGTAAAAAAATTCAACCTTCTGAAATAGGTTATAAAATGTTTTTGGAAGTATTTCTTGCTAATTTGCGCAATAACTGTAAAACAGAGTGAATACAGTTGAGCTCTAGTCGTTTGGTGAAAGTATTTTGATCCGAATTTGTATAGCACTGATATAGCTTAAGGGTATGCGATATTATTCAAATAAAATAACACCATTTTTAAATGAACCATATACACGAAAAAAGGGTTTTGGATTTATTTTCATTTAAGATATGAAATAAGCATTCTAAGTAACTTAAAACACACTTACGAAAAAATCGATGACCATCTTGTTGATTAGTGAATGCAATAAAACATTCCACTAAGACGCTCAAAATGCTTGTTTTGAAAATGATAGAAAATGTAGCTTTCATATCAAGTAACCCACTAATGAATTAAATGTTCCAAAATTAGTCGAACACATCTTACTTGATCCGTAAAAACAAAATAGTCATTTCTGAAGCCCCATAATGAGATGTCCATTAATTCGTTTCAATATGGAAAATAAATTCCAAAATAACTATTGAAAAAATCATTATAAAAGACAAAATATTGACTTTTGAGCCACTCTAAAAAGTAGTAAAGTTAATTTCTATTTTTATAATTAAAATAGAAATTTAGCGCACAAAAACTTCTTTTAACAAATTTTTGAACCTCCACAAAAAATAATTTTTGAGCCACCCTAACGTATAATGAATTTTTTTTGCATGTGTTAATATCAAAAACAATTTAGCACACAAAAATTAATATACACAAATTTTAAGAACGATTTCGGAAAAAAATATTTTTGAGACACCCTAATGATTAGTAAACGCTTATTTTTGAAATGTTTTAATATCAAGAACGAATTCAGCGTACCAAAATTACATAAAATCGTCCTATTTTAACCGATACGGCAAAGTTTGGACTTTAGTCCACCTTTTGTTCTAAGTCGTGCCACTGTGCTGTGAAGAGGCGTGGTGTATAGTGCCGCGTGTCAGTGCACGTTGATTACCTCTCTCAGAAAAAGCGTACCCAATGCGATGTAAATCCAATTGAACTGGCATTGGCTGCACGGTTACTGGGTTGATATTTTGGTGATAGGTGTGAACTTATTGGGTAGTGGCCGATTAGTGACTTTTTCCTCTGTTAGCAATACAAACTCAGAAAGCATTTAAGAAAAACGAAATAGTATTTTAATATCAGCTCCAAATTTAAATTTTGTTGCGCTTGTTTTGTTTGTTTATTTTTATTATCGAGGTTTTAACTTTAGGGTCATTCGCCTTTTTAGGTTTAGAAAAATCTCTTTAGGAAAAATCTTTAACCCCATGTGCGGAGTTGGGACTCGAACCCAGGTGTGCTGCGTACGAAGCAATCGTTTTACCATGTATGCTATGTCCGTGCCCTTTTCTTTATTTATTTTTCCTCGGCAAAACATAAAATTGAATACTTTCAACATATCATAATCAAATTTCAACATATCAATGAGTTTTCAATTTACTTTTGTTGATTGCACAAATAGAAATTCTGTTTGATGTCATGGGGCAATTTTTCTAACCAACATCGTCCCAGCATTAATATTGGAGCTAGTATTTTCACAAAAACCGCACAAAATGAAATCAGAGACCAAATAGCATAAGTCGAAGTACAAGTGTCGATTCAACCACAGTCAATAAAGGTCAGTCTGTTTAGAAGCGTCGTTTCTCACTCGTTGACCTTAACTGATTAAAATCCAATATCTTAATGCAGCCTTTGAAGGGTTAGAGTAACTCGGTCAATCTCAGTTGAAATGCCTATAGGTTTCACACAAGAAAGTCACGTAGGACAATTTATTTTTGGTTTATTTGTTAAAAATCTATGCAATTATGGCGTATCCATCTTAATGGCCAAATCTAGCCAGCTGTCATAACAGCAAGGACTTGCTTCAATGGTCGACAATGGGGTTCAGTTGTGTGTGTATGGGTTTTTCTTACTACGTGGTAAAACTTTGACGCCGACCCAGCACATGTTCAACAGTTAGACTATACTACCGATTTCGTCCATTGTGTGCCAGAGTGAGGGACTCTGAACGGAAAATACAACTCTGAAGCCTACTCCTCAAACCTCCACCAAGGAGTCTGACATTTGCCTGTTCCCCCGGATTCCATTTGAAAGGACTACTTCGGGGGAGGCAGTGCTCATGCACATCCAGGTCTAGTTGGTCGTGCTAATACGCTGGTCTCATAACATGCGCTCTTCTCTGCGTTAACCAATTGGATGCCATGGTCGAATCCGAGATTCCGGTTGGAGTGTGGCTTCCGGTTCACTGGTACCCCGACGACCCTATACTGGTGGTTTGTCGTGTTCGGTGGTGGAGCTAGCCTCGACGGAGAGTTTCCCGACGAAAGAATGACTCCCGCAAGCGTTGACGGACGCGTTATTCTTGCTTCGGGGTAGTCCGACAGAATGCCGATGTCTGTCCGGCGATTCTGGGTGGAGGATTGCGTCCAGTTCACTGGTGCCCTGACGATTCAAGCCAGTGATTCGCTACGGATTACTCGGAATAGTCCCCGAAGGTGGATCTTTCCTACTCCGACGAAGAGTTCCCGGGTAGCGGAAGATCTTCCGAAGCCGATGTTACCCGGGCATATGAAAAGGTCAGTCTTGCGATTCTGGGTGGAGGGTTGATTTTCAGTTCACAGGTGCACCGACGACCTTTTGCCGGTGCTACTTAACGATCTACTCCGGCGATTCCGGTTGAAGTGTAACTTTCGGTGCATCGGTGTACTATGTACTGCTACGGTGCTGGTCGTTGCTCCTCTTGACAGCTTCGTTGCAACGCTGACACGACTGTTCTGTTCACCGTTCCCATTTTTCTTTGTAACAATTCTTTGGACAATATTGTTCATGTTAACGACCTCCCCGAGAATGGTTCCCATTTCGTTTTACTCGTGTTTGGATCGCGGGCAATTTTATTACAGAATATAATTCTAAGCACCATTTAAAATCAAAATGCATTTAACAAAAATCTTCCAAAATGCGATAGTTTTCGAGATATTTGAAATTTTGCTACTTCAAAAACAATTAATTCGTGTAATTATGCTCTTTTTAAAAGTTATTCGCGTTACCCCATCAAAAAATGTCAAAAATTTAATGTTTATCGTTTTAAAGACGTAAAAGAAACTTTTTTAGTGTATTTGGATCCTGGAGAAGCTTTCAATAAAAAAGTTTTCCTAACAACAACATTTGACATTACAATACAATTTTCTTTTTGAATATGATTCTAAAGGTCATTTTAAATCGAAATGCTCTTAACAAAAATTTTCTAAAATGTAGTAGTTCTAGAGATATTTTAACTTTTGTTTTAACAACACAATTATGTTGTTTTATTACGACCTTTTCATAAGTTAGTCGCGTTTCTCCATCAACAATAATAGGTTTTTAGAAAGGCCCGTAAACTTTCCTGCAACTTTCTCTTTGACATCAAGGCGATATTGTGAAACATTTTAAAGTTACATCCAAATACACTAAAAAGGTTGCTTTTACGTCTTTAAAACGATAAACATTAAATTTTTGACATTTTTTGATGGGGTAACGCGAATAACTTTTAAAAAGAGCATAATTACACGAATTAATTGTTTTTGAAGTAGCAAAATTTCAAATATCTCGAAAACTATCGCATTTTGGAAGATTTTTGTTAAATGCATTTTGATTTTAAATGGTGCCTAGAATTATATTCTGTAATAAAATTACAATTTTGTATGTCAATTAGTATGAAATTTAAAAACATGTACGAAGTTATTGTTATAAAAACTTTTTTACCGATTTTTTCTCCATCATGCAATCACAATCAAAATGTTTCTTTTCTCTTTACGTTTTTGGTAACAAAATATAAAAAATTTAAAAAAATGGTTTTTTTAAATTTTTATCATAAATTTTTGTTTTTTTTGAAAAATGACACAACATTTTTTTCAGTGTATATTTTTTCAGACAGAAGTATTCATTCCCTGTAACTTGTTCTCAGAGAGTTTTGCTGTATAAAATACAGTAATCGAACGAAAAAAATTTGAAATTCATACGCGTAGAAACGTTTACGCCCTTTTGAAAAATTGCTCTTGCATCAAAATATTCCAATTGCCAGAGAATATCATGGAGATTCATACAGTGAACACACTTGCAAAGTTTCGTTCGAATCGACAATGGTCATATTTTGCGGTCGGCCGGTTTCTCATGGAATGTTTACGGACTCCTCTCGTGCCTCGATCCCTATAACACTCGCTATCTTCTTCGAATAGAAGGTTTGTGTAAATCGTTCCAGCTATCACGTAGGCTGCCTCTGACGGAATAGTTCGACACGCGCTAGGCACCCGCATAGCCATGAGCCTGAACGTGCTGTTCAGTCGAGATGTGTTCCTCTTCGTCTGCAGTACCGTCACCCATGCAGGTCCTGCCAGTGTTCGGTTTTTACTGCTGCTGACCGCCCAATTGTTGGGCATGATCCGAGATAGTGCCGAGATCACTTTTACGGCCCTTCCGCATGCGTGGTCGATGCGGCTATTGTAGCTTACCCAGTCGTTTATCATGACTCCCGGTTGTCTAACTTTCCATGTTGAGTTTATGGTACACTCTCCGACTGAACCCTGCTGCACTGCCTTGCGGTTGCTTATTAACATCATCTTTGTTTTGTGGTGTGTAGGGTTGTGGTACCGGTAATACCGGTACCGAAAATCTCGGGAATACCGACCCATTATTGGTACCGTAATACATACCGGTACTGAACAAAAGCCAGTACCGGTATTTTCTATACCATACAAAATTTTTTATGAAAAATATGTGGACTCTATAGCGGGACCTGTCTCTAAATATCGGTCTGCAAGGTGGCTTTTAATTATATTTAATTATCTTCTAGATAAATCGCTCAGCTTATGCCTTCGTAAGGAGTTGAGGCGGGGGCACCATCTTAATAATTCTACAAGATATTACTAACTCCCGTTGTATTGAACGATATGTTTAAATTCCACTATTTGGTCGAAATGAAATTTCAACTATATTTCACTAAATTTCAAAACATTCACAGCTAGCGACATTCTGATTGGTTAGCGCGTTTGCGTTTGCGCGTAAATCTTTATTTGTAAAAGAACGAACATTGATTTATTCGCTTACAATTTTAGAGTTGGCGAACTGCTTTGAATGGAACGATTCGTAATGTTTGGTGATCGGTAAAATCAGCAAAGTTCCATAGTTTCCATGAAATTAAGAGCCGTGGTTTGCGTAAAAGTCGACGCCAATTTACAGTAAAGCGACAACGCCGAGAGGAAATGCGACCAACGTACACGGATTTACATTTACGCTTCGATTTACTGTTGATAGTAGGGTTTCTTATATTTAGCATCTGTTGAAGTCGACGAATTGTTATTGAATTCAAAGTGACCTAGATCTCGAAATAAAAGAAGGTGCCGCATTCGAAAAATATCTTCTGCTGCAATGAGACATCAGTTTGAACATTGAAATTCACTCAGAAGCGTTTCTCGAATATTTTGAAAAAAATTTTCGAGTACTGGTACTTTACTGGTATTACCGGTTACTGGGGGCTTCAGTACCGCAGTACCGTTTCTCGTCAAAATGGATCGGTACTACGAACCCTAGTGGTGAGCAAACGTCAGCTTCTTCTCGCGCACCCATTCATCCACAACATCTATCGCCTCCGTTGCGAGTACTTCTACTTCCTCTAGTCATTCGCCGATCATTTGGAGCACCACGTCGGTCGTCCTCAAAACCGATAATCTTTACGGCCGTGGGAAGGCTCAGCTTCAGCACTCCGTCGTATATAGCATTCCAAAGAGTTGGGCCGAGTATGGAACCCTGTGGAACGCCCGCTATTTCGGTTACACTTCTTTTTCCGGCATCAGTTTCTGGAGGCAATGGCATTTTGATTTTCGTCAAGTTTTAACTCTACGTTAGTAACACCCAAAACAAAAATCTCTTGCAATTATTGCAAGCGACAATCACTTGCAAATAATGTTAGCATCGCTTGCAATTTTGCAGTTAAAGCCGCTTGCAATTGTTGCAAGCATATAAAATCACTTCATCTCTCGCTATACGTACATACGTTTCTTCAACACACTGTCAAAGGATTACCACCACATTCACATGCCTATGCTGGTTGGTATAACAACGTACGGCGAGTTTTTATTTTCCGTCTACTTTTTATTCATTCCTCACCAACATCATCAAACGCAGTTTTGTGGTTTGCACACGATACGGCATCAAATTGCGGATGTGACAACTGTACGAGTTTTAACGTCCTGTCTTTATGTGTAAGGACAGATCAGTGCTTATAGTTAGCGCTATGATGCGCAAGGGCCTGAGTTCAAACCTGGCTGCGGGTTTTGCTTTTTTCATTAATCGTGAAATCATCTAAGTGTTTATATATGACTTTTATCCACTTATTACTATCTGGTAGTATGGTTGGGTTGATAAAGCATTGCTTAGCGATCTGTTTGTGCGGGATTCATTTTTCAATGTCAACAGTCTTTTTCTAACGCATATTGGGCACCAATACACATACATCGCTAATACATAGGCAAAATTCGGTTTTTCTGTTTCTTGCATTGCATGCAAGGAAGCTTCTTGCAATTTTCGCACATTACCAGAACGCTTGCAATTTTCGCTCGTATTTATTGCAATAATGTAAGCGAATCTTACCGGGTACGTTTTGGGTGCGTTTGCTACCATATTTAATTGTCTTTTACTTGGTTAAAAAAAAGTGTTACAAGGAACCAAACAAATTGATCACCTTGTATCTTTTTACCAAAATAGTTTCTGGTCGAATAGGGGGGCACGTGGCCCCCGTGCCCCTCCCTGGAGCCACCAGTGCCAGTGACAATAAGTTAGAACCCCAAAGTAGGCCAATAAAAATTGACTTCGAAAATTGTACCGCGGCGTAACCCTTTAGTTCCGCTCCATTTTTGTCGCTTCTAACGACTTACTTTTCAACATACGGAAGGAAATTTGTGTAAGGTTTGGAACGCTTATATCTGCATTGCTGTACTGTATGGATTGAATCAATTGATTTTACATTTTGTCGACAATAAATTCAACAATGTTATATAAAATTTTGAGTTGTATATGACATGCATCAATAACGAAAAACCATTTTGAAAAAAATCTTCAGCTCATCGCGGTCAGAGCCGCCAATGTAATGCACCAACCGACCACTTAAATGATGAAAAGTTTTGCATATAGGTCCGCTACAGATTTGTTTCATTATCATTCTTTTTGAGCTATTTAGAGCGTACAGGGAGTCTTCTCAAAGGGCTGTACAATACCGAGAATGAAATATTTGTGAGTTGCACACGGCTGGTGGATGAATCAGTTTGTGTAGCTACCTACTACTAGCAGAGACAATTATTTTCATTTCTGATGATTAGATTGTTGAATGACCGGAGACTAGATTTCAACATCGAGAGAAAAAGATAATTATGAGGATTCAGTCGGCTCCGTGGACTGACTGTAATAATTAGTTTGTACAGCTCCGTGCTAGTAACGGGGGCCAATTGGAACCAAAATCTCCTACCCAGAGAACATTTTCTTTGAAAATCAAATTAGCCCTTATTAGCGCTATCAAACCATCAACCAAGAATTAGATTTGAAAATTTGTTGTTTCAACCGATTTTAAATCATCTGACTGAAGCTCATTCTTGGTTGGATTCCGCTAAATACATACCGCAAGCCTTGAATATTTTTTTTTTCAATGTTCCACCTCTTTGACGATGGAAGTAAACTGATTTCATTCGATGGCCAGCCTATTTGACTAAACTAAACCGAGTACAGAGCCGGGGGTCGTGCAAACGTAATGGAATATCTCGCCACCGAAAAATTACTACTAGCAGGAAACGCAGCCCGTGGAAACGAAAAGACCAAGATTACCCCCGTCAGTTGCAGCTGACCATTCGGATTGACGGAGTTGAGAACAAATTGCTCTCCGGCGTTACCATTTCCCAGGATGGTGTTTTGCCTAACTTCCATATCATTCCGCTGCCAAATCAAACCAAAAAGAATTAAATTTCAACAAAGAAAAAGGCAAAACAATGGCGAGAAAAAACCGATCCTGCTTAGGACAACCATTGTATTTACATGAAAAGTGTTGATTGGATATTACTTCTCTCTCCTTTGTTGGCACATCATATATTTTGACGTAGGACTACATCTTTGTTTTCGATATGGGGGTGCACTCTGCAAATTCTACAAAAATGGTATGTAACGAAAAGTGGTCCAATTTTAAACGCATATAATTCAGCCATCTCACGATAAATTTTCAAATTTTTTGCACAAATCGCCCCGAAATACTTCTAAGAATAGATTCCAATAGATAAACCCAAAGATTTTTGATATCATGGCATTAAAAAATTAAATAATATACAACCTTGTCAAAATTAACACACAGAAGATATCGCTTCCCAAGCCCTGTACGACAGATTGGTGTACCTAGCGCGCTACGCTTCTATGAATGACGTCATCATCGACTATTTAAAGAACGGACTTGGCCAGACACGCTCAGTTCCCTGTTGAACGGCTGGCGAAGCAGATCACTGCGCTGTGTTTTTTACATCCAGTGTAGCTAGCCGTTACACTGGCTGCGGAGGGACACTACCCTGTGTCGTCCAACAGGCGACCGCTCTAACTGCTTCCTAAATGCCGCTGTAATGTTGCCAGTAAATTTTTGGTTTAACTAGCACATGTATTTGCTATTTGCGCTTGTAATTAAGTAATGTAGTGGTAGTAATAAGCTTCCCATTTTGGTTTAAACGCAAAGACAGTTTTAAAAACAGGATTTGATTAATTAGTTTAGCTCATCTAAGCAATTTTATCAATTCTGTAATTTAAAAGGAATTTTACGGAGCTTGGTGAATTTGGCCCCACTTGCAACTGGTATAATCAACCTGCACAAAGTGTGGCATAACGCAGGGCTGTTTTTAGAACAAAATGTGTTATCATTCAGCCCTTCGCTATGCAAAATCACGATATTATGACAGAAGGGCTAAGCGCGGCCGTTCCTTTCAATCGGGAAAGGCCGCGTGGAATTTTGGTGAAATGCGCTAATAGTGTCGTGGTGGTACTAGTTGTCTCTTTCGCTCTACCCATCATCATCAGCGTTGACTCATTTTGCATTGTGCGCTTGGGTTCAATGTTTGTTGCGAATGGGTTGATAGGTAGGGGAACTGTCGGTAAAATGAACACGTTAAGCAAAGTCATTATTTTCTAACTAATAAGTGAATGATATATTACAATCACCTTATATGTTTCTTGTTAGACATGTTTTGTACATATCTGGTAAAAATACTTCGTCATAAACACATTTTTTCAAACATGATTCGTGATTTCTAAACATGTCCAAAAATGAGACATGTTAGCGAGTGAGTAAAATGAACATGTGGCGATGGTAAAATGAACAGCTTCTGGTGACCTGCAAAATGTCCTGTATGTATGCAATGCGCAGCGTTGGAAAGCATTTTCCGATCAATGCTAATATCCCAACAAATCATGAGCTTTGCAGGGCACAGGGCATTTTGAAGAAAAAAAATTGTTACGGAAGAATTGAATTTTCATGACGTAATATTAACCATTTTACAATCCTGTGGCCTTCAAACACATCTACAAACTTGGGGTTATCCATGGGTGTTTGAACTTTTAGGATCTGTTTGAGAGCAACTAGAAAGTTTGGTCTATACAAGAGATGTGATTATATTGTCTAAAATTTGATTTTTCTTCACCGGTCCGGGTGTTTTTTCCCACACACTAAGTACTAAGAAAATAAATATTTTACATTAAGTAGTATAGTCCTACGTCTACAGTTCGTGCAACCCCATAGGGCTGCCCCTTGTAGTTTTTAAATTAAACTACAACTCCCTTAACCCTCTACTGCCCGACCCCGTCGTTTGGCGGGGTTCAGCAGAATCGCTGTAGAATACACGATTTTGTGTTTTCAACCCCACCAAAAACCTTTCAAATATTAGCTAATTTTAGGGAACCTAGAAATGATTTCTGCTTTGGCGGTTCAGAGGGTAAGGTAAAAGGTCTCAGAGGGTAAGGTGAAAGGTCTCATAAACCATTCATCGTATGTGCGGAACTCATCAAGAAAGGATTTGTTGTGATCAGTAGCACTAGCCCTGCACACTGAGAATTGGCGGCGAAGTGAAGAGCACAAAACCTTTTTTTTATTCATTTCGTTTATTTGATAGGCACAAATGCGTTAGCTTGGCGGTGCCAAATGCTTTTGTTTTTACATTTTGGATATCTTAAAACTAGGAGGTTACAATGTTGAAATATTTTTTTTTACAGAGGAAAAGAAAGTTTACAGCTATCTTAAGACTACAAATAAGATTCAATATACAAGAGAGGGCCAAAAGATTTTTTTATGAAAAAATTTAAAACAAGGGATTCACTTTGATATACAAGAGGGGGAGTAATAGTATTTTACGAAATATTTTACGGTTATCTTAAAACTAACAATATAGTTTAGTACACAAAAGGGGGAACAAATTTTTATGAGAAACTTCACAGAAATCTTAAAACTAGGGATTCAATTCTATTTACAAGATGGAAGACAAGAGTTTCAATAAAGAGTAAAAATTATAGCTATCTTAAAACTAGGAATACAGAATACTAATTTGAATTTTTTAACTAAAACTTATGCTTGGTCAAGATATTCAGAGGGTGGCTTATTTCCGCATCAGTGTAGCAGCAGTTGTATCAAGGACAGGGGAGAGACAGGGAAAGAAGAGCAAAACTTGCAACTTTCGCTCGAGCGGGGGGGGGGGGGGGATGGGGGATCAGCGAAACAAATTTGCGCCTCAGTCTAGTAAGTCGTCGAGTACCGGATTGGCGGATGGTATACTTCGGACCCGCGGGGAATCCTTCAAAAGTCATCGGACCTCGAGTCGCTCTCGCTTCAGTTTCC
Organism: Topomyia yanbarensis; assembly: GCF_030247195.1. Taxonomy (NCBI): domain Eukaryota; kingdom Metazoa; phylum Arthropoda; class Insecta; order Diptera; family Culicidae; genus Topomyia; species Topomyia yanbarensis. Next base: position 125,250,903 of record NC_080672.1, read on the forward strand.
TTCTATGCAGGCGTAGTGGTAAGGGCGACGGCGGTTACATAGTGGCACTCTGGAGCTGATCGGTTCCACAAGGCAGGAGGAAACTCTAAAAACGAGAAATAAAAGAGAGGGGCTAAATTGGGATATTTATCGTTTTTATGAAGGTATAAATAAGGGACATATAGGGGAAATCACGAGTTGCCAGCATATCTCGGACTGGTACATTGGGTGGTCTACCTCGGGCCCGAAGGGATTCCTTTAACTGAGACCTGGCGTCACAATACCCGGTGCATACCCAGACAACGTGTTCGATGTCGTGATAGCCCTCGTCACAAGCGCACAGACTACTCTCCGCAAGCCCAATACGCCGCAAATGCGCATCCAAGGTGTAGTGATTGGACATAAGTCGGGACATTACGCGAATAAAGTCCCGACCCACATCTATCCCCCCGAACCAAGGCTTCGTTGATACCTTTGGGATAATCGAATGTAGCCATCGTCCAAGTTCCCCATTGCTCCACGAGGTTTGCCAACTGTTGAGCGTCCTCTGACGACAAATACTAAAAAATTCGTTGAAGCAGATTGGTCTTTCGTATATGTCACCATTTAATGCGCCCACCTTTGCTAATGAGTCCGCCTTTTCATTGCCCGGGATAGAACAATGAGAGGGGACCCAAACAAAGGTAATCTGATAAGATTTTTCAGATAACGTACACAAGGACTCCTGTATCTTCCCCAGAAAATACGGGAATTGCTTTTTAGGCTTCACCGCACGAAGAGCCTCGATAGAGCTGAGGCTGTCCGAAACGATGAAGTAGTGATCTGTGGGCAGAGTGTCGATGATCCTAAGGGTGTACTGAATTGCAGCTAACTCTGCGACGTAAACTGAAGCGGGATCATTGAGCTTGAATGAAGCGGTGATAGTATTGTTGAAGATACCGAAGCCAGTGGACCCATTGAGATTTGATCCGTCAGTGTAAAACATTTTGTCGCAGTCGACTTCTCGGAATTTATTATAAAATATATTGGGGATCACCTGCGGGCGTATATGGTCCGGGATTCCACGAATCTCTTCCTTCATGGATGTGTCGAAGAATACAGTTGAATCAGAAGTATCTACGAAACGGACACGGTTGGGATTGTACGAAGAAGGATTGATGCTCTGTGCCATGTAGTCGAAGTACAAGGACATAAAACGGGTTTGAGAATTAAGCTCTACGAGCCTCTCGAAGTTTTCAATCACCAACGGGTTCAGAATGTCGCATCGGATGAGCAATCGATATGAGAGTTCCCAAAATCGATTTTTTAGCGGAAGAACGCCCGCCAGCACTTCGAGACTCATCGTATGGGTCGAGTGCATGCAACCCAAGGCAATGCGCAAGCAACGATACTGGATTCTCTCCAGTTTGATGAAGTGTATGTTCGCAGCGGAGCGGAAACAGAAACACCCGTACTCCATCACCGACAATATCGTTGTTTGGTACAACCTGATCAGGTCTCCCGGGTGAGCACCCCACCATGTTCCAGTTATTGTTCGGAGAAAATTGATCCTTTGTTGGCATTTCTGTTTCAGATACCTAATGTGACATCCCCAGGTACCTTTAGAGTCGAACCAGACCCCGAGATATTTAAATGTGAAAACCTGGTTGATCGTTGCACCCATTAATAAAAGCTGGAGTTGCGCCGGCTCACGCTTCCTAGAAAAAAACAACCAACTCAGTTTTCTCCGTGGAGAACTCAATACCCAGCTGAAGAGCCCAAGCAGACAAATTGTCCAAGGTATTTTGTAATGGTCCTTGCAAGTCGGCAGCTTTGGGCCCTGTAACAGAGACCACCCCGTCGTCTGCAAGTTGCCTTAGCGTGCATGAATTGGCAAGACAATCGTCAATGTCATTCACGTAAAAATTGTAGAGCAGGCACACTTATTTTTTTCTGCCGAATCTCAGCTTTTTTCGCATCTTTTGCCGAAATCTCAACAGCTGAGATCTCAGTAAACAATGTTTTTGCTGAGATCTCGGTAAAAGCGACGTTTGATAGCAGAGACTCGGAAAATATTTCACCGAAAATCAGCAAACAAATTTCACTTTACTGAGATATCAGTTTCTAAATTTGCTGACTACACGGCTGTTGGGAAATTGCCGAGTCGAATTAAGTGTGGGGGACTTAGACATGAGCCCTGGGGAAGACCCATGTAGCTAAATCGCGATGTTGTTAAATCGCCATGCGAAAAGTGCATGTGCTTTTCAGACAACAGGTTTAGCAAAAAGTTATTTAAAATTGGCGAAAGACCATGCTGGTGCAGCTTCTCTGACAGAATGTTGATAGAAACTGAGTCAAAAGCCCCTTTAATATCCAAGAAGACTGATGCCATCTGCTCTTTGTTAGCATAGGCCATTTGGATTTCTGTAGAAAGCAACGCAAGGCAATCGTTCGTCCCTTTGCCTTTGCGGAAGCCAAATTGTGTATCTGACAGTAAACCATTTGCTTCAACCCAATTGTCGAGGCGAAACAAGATCATTTTCTCGAACAACTTCCGAATACAGGACAGCATTGCAATCGGCCGATACGAGTTGTGATCGGAGGCTGGTTTTCCTGGTTTTTGGATGGCGATGACCTTCACTTGCCTCCATTCATAAGGGACAATGTTACCCTCAAGAAACTTGTTAAATAAATTCAACAAGCGCCTTTTTGCAGTGTCAGGCAGATTCTTCAGCAAGTTGAATTTGATTCTGTCTAACCCTGGGGCGTTATTGTTGCACGATAAGAGAGCAAGTGAGAATTCCACCATCGAAAACGGTGTTTCGTTCGCGGTATCGTGAGAAGACGCGGCGCGGCACGTTTTCTGTACCGGGACAGAGTCCGGACAGATCTTCTTGGCGAAAGCGTATATCCAACGGTTTGAATATTCCACGTTCTCGTTGGTACTATTACGGTTACGCATACGTCGAGCCGTACCCCAAAGAGTGCTCATCGCTGTTTCTCTCGTTAACCCGTCGACGAACCGGCGCCAATAACTGCGTTTTTTGGCTTTCATTAGACTCTTCATTCGCCTTTCTAACGACGCGTACTGTTGATAGCTAGCGGGTAACCCGTCTTCCCGGAAGGCCTTATATGCAGTGGACTTTTCCGCGTACAGCTCTGAGCACTCTTTATCCCACCACAGGGTGGAAGACCGTCCATGGGTATTCGCGCTGGGTACTGGTTTAGTCTGAGCTTGATTCGCACTGTCGAGAATCAAGCCAGCCAAAAACCTGTACTCTTCCTCCGGAGGAAGTTCTTGAGTGGATTCGATTTTAACGGATATCGCGGTCGCGTAACTCTTCCAATCAATGTTCCGTGTGAGTTCATACGAGACATTGATTGTTTCCGATGGTCTTGAACCGTTAGCAATTGAAATCACGATAGGCAAATGATCGCTACCGTGGGGATCAGGGATCACCTTCCACATGCAATCTAACTGTAGCGATGTCGAACAAAGCGACAAATCCAACGCGCTTGCGCGTGCTGGTGGTGTAGGAATCCGCGTCATTTCTCCCGTGTTTAAGATGGTCATGTTGAAATTGTCGCAAAGATCTTGGATTAATGTTGATCTATTATCATCATGAAGACAGCCCCATACCGTACCGTGCGAGTTAAAGTCTCCCAGAACTAGCCGCGGTGCCGGTAAGGATTCCGTGATATTACAAAGCGTTCGGTGCCCTACCGAGGCTCTAGGAGGAATGTAGATGGAAGCAATGCAAAGGTCTTTACCTTTGATTAAAACTTGACAAGCGACAATTTCAATGCCTGGTGTCGAAGGGAGGTTAATTCGGTTGAAAGAATAGCACTTTTTGATCCCCAAAAGTACTCCTCCATAGGGGTTTTCTCGATCCAGACGAATTATATTAAAGTCGTGGAAGTTGAGATTTATATCGGAAGTTAACCAAGTTTCACATAATGCGAAAGCATCACATTTTAAACTATTTAGTAAAAATTTAAAGGAATCGATTTTCGGGAGGATACTTCTGCTGTTCCACTGTAGAACAGTGATCGAATCGGTGACCTCGTTCGATGACTTAGCCATCGAAGGATACGATCGCTGCAAGGAGGGGCCATTTAGTAGTCAACTGCTTCAAAAATGTTTGCACTATAGGGAGAAAACGTATCAGAAGGCTTTTAAGAGGATCAGTAACATTGAAAGCTGTGAAAATTAAGTCCACTATGTCAGAAAATTTCATTAGTCCGCTACTGGACTGAGTATCTGTTTGAAAAAAGGGGACATTTGGGGTTTTTGGTGTCCCTGGAAGTGGTGGGTACTCCTTGTTAGAATTAATATTTCCAAGTCCTGGAGCAAATTGCTTCGGCTTTTGTGCATCACTTCCGTTGGATTTATTGATTGTAGTTGGCGCACTCTGAGTGGACGACACCTTGGCACCCTTACGAGGCAATGTAGGGGAGGCTGGATTTCTCCTCTTCCTGGATTCCGCTGGGTTAACCAAAGATGTTCCCTCTCGTGGGTCGTCAGATTCTTGCTCAACGTTAGCCAAACCAGCATAGGGATTTTCGGACAGGACAGATGGCGAAGCATTATTTGGCATTTCTGCATAAGAACGCTTTGAGCGTTCCTTAAGGGAGCGCTTAATTTTATCCCCGCGCTGCTTGTACGCAGGGCATGATTTAAGAGCATGTGAAGGGCCCCCGCAGCAAATACACTTTTTAGTTTCTTTGTCGCAAGAGTCATCCTCATGCTCTCCTTCGCATTTGCCGCATCGTTTCTTATTTCCACAATATGTGGCTGTGTGACCCAACTGCTTGCAATTGCTGCAGCTCATGACCCGCGGTACAAACAGGCGAACTGGTAGGCGAACCTTGTCAAGGAGGATGTAGTTGGGAAGAGAGGACCCGGCGAATGTCACCCGAAGCGAGCCTGATAGAGAGTAGGTAGTCTTACCTCCCACGGTGTTTGCGGTATACAATTGTTTGCATTCTAAGATCTTAATCTGTTCAAGAGAGGGGTCCTTAAAGCAGCCAACCCCGTGCTCCAACAGTTCTTCGCATTTCAGGCCCGGTTCGGACACTACCCCATCGATTTCACAGGCCACACAAGGCACGTACGCTTTAAATTCCCGCGTAAAGCGCTCACAGCAAGCAATCGCGTTTGCCTGGCCGAGATCATTCACTAGAACGCGTATCTTGTTTGCCCGAACACGTGTTATCTGAGTTACGGCCGGGTAATTAGCAGTCAGATCTCGAGAAAGTTTTAATATATTAACCGGTTTCTCTCCGGTCCGAAAATATACCACCCATGGCCCAGAGGAACCTTCTGGGTACTGCTTTATACGGGGAGCAATGCGAGTATTAGAAGGATCAGGGACTTCCATGATTACATCAGATGGTATTTCGCCCTCGGCCATTTAAGCACGAGGGCAGAGCGTTATATAAACGGGAATGTGTCTTATTATTTGATTACAAGGTAGAGTAAAAGTAGGGAAAAGGAAAGAAAGCAAACGAGGAAAAAAATAAAGCAAAACTTATCTGCAAACAACGTCGATTGTTCCGCACCAGCGAAAACAATGTACTGGATTTACTGCCGGCACCAGCAGAATGGTAGCTAACGAACGAACAAAGGATGACCTTGAATCACTGAAATTTACACACCGAACACCACTGTGAAATATAACGATCCGTTCCGTTCAAAGGTTGGGAGACGTATGCAGCACAAAACCTTTAACTAAATTAGTTATGGAATTTGCATTCCGACTTAGTCTCATCAGAATCCGTCATTATCTCAGTGACAGGACTAAGATAGCACCGGATTGACACTAGCTACAAAAACGGAGACAATTTGTGTTCCTGAGCAAACCCATCATTTTGTATCTCGAAACCTACTGCCAGTATCAACTATGTAGTAACAACGATTGCGTCTAATGTCTTCAATTCAACTACCAGCAACACCGTGGATGTGTACGATAATGCAATAAAAGGCAAGCTAATGAAGTTGTGGTGTGCAAAACAACTAATATTTCACCAAGAAGAAAAATCAAACTGGAATTGAATTTGGTTTATTTGTTATTTTCAACATATACAATATATAAAACTAAAGGTTCAGTCAAGCTAACGTTTGGCACTGTGCCAAGCAAACTAATTTAAAAAATAGAGTCTCATGGAACTAACTGCTTCAGTCTCTGCACCACAACAGATTCAAATGACGCGAAAATCTTTCGAAAGATCGGGAACATCCGTATAACTGGTCATTTCATGAATCGTGTTCTAGAATTCTGATGTTCTTTTGAAAACATTTGTTCAAGTTTAAGAAATGGACCCTATTGCACAGTGGTTTTTTTTGCCAAAAACACGCGATTAATTATTTACACAAAAACGGTCAAGTTTAGATCAATAATGTCTTCTGAAAGTTTTATTAGTATTTCAAGACCTTTCTTCTGGTTTAGTACATTGAGTGATTAATCTCCCTAAAAGTGAGATATTTTTATTATTTTTTTTTGTGTGTATAGATAATGAGATCATATGTTCTGCAATGTTGTAGAGCTACTTTTTACGAACAACTTTGCTTAAGAGTCCAAAATTGTATATTCAATACTTGTGAAGTTATAGTGCCTTGTTTGTGGATGACCCCTTAAAATCATTTTTTTAATATAACTTTTTTGGTATCGTACCTATGAATTTAGAATGTTCTACAAAGTTATTTGCGTCAATACCACCCGCAACTCTTTAGAAGAACGTTTTGTTCTAGCTCTTCTATCTTCGAAGTTATTTTTTTTCTCTTTCTCTCTATCAATTTCTTTCCTGCACACGCATACGTAAAAAGAGAATCCAGCGAGGAACAGATGAACAATTCCACTTAATGAAAATTGCATACTAAGCAGCGGAAAGCACTTCCTAAACCGTCCATAACAGCACCGGAGACAACAGTAGACAAATGAAGTAAATTGGATTTTGTAGTTCATTTGTTGTACTAATGTTTATAACTATAGCTGGTTGCCCGTTTTTGCCCGTTCAAAAGTTATTGCTATTGGAAATAGCACTATTTTTTCAAAAATTGCTAAATAACTTCGAAGATAGAAGAGCTAAAACAAAACGTTCTTCTAAAAAGTTGCGGGTGGCATTGACGCAAATAACTTTGTAGAACATTCTAAATTCATAGGTACGATACCAAAAAAGTTATATTAAAAAAATGATTTTAAGGGGTCATCCACAAACAAGGCACTATAACTTCACAAGTATTGAATATACAATTTTGGACTCTTAAGCAAAGTTGTTCGTAAAAAGTAGTTCTACAACATTGCAGAACATATGATCTCATTATCTATACATTTAAAAAAAATTATAAAAATATCTCACTTTTAGGGATATTAATCACTAAATGTACTAAACCAGAAGAAAAGTCTTGAAATACTAATAAAACTTTCAGAAGACATAATTGATCTAAACTTGACCGTTTTTGTGTAAATAATTAATCGCGTGTTTTTGGCATAAAAACCACTGTGTATTGGTCATATAGTGAGCATCCGAAAAATCCAGATAATCCAGAAAATCCAGGTAATCCGGAGCATGAGCTGATTAATGACTAAAGTTGGTTTTAGAATTAGCTGGTTTTCCATAGCCTTTTTTGAATGGGTTTATACTTGACCTAAACAAGTTTTTTGGCTATATATCGACCTTCGGGAAGAACTGGAACATCCATGGAACTGGCATATTCAGGAACATTGTCGTAGAGCTCTGAGATTTTTTCAAAAATATATTTGCAAATTGCAAGTATCATTCGCATAAATTCCTACTTGTGGCTGGGATGGGGACCCCAGTAGACCGCAACGCATAAACTGGAACTTATAGCTCATTGGATATTTAGAAAGTATTTTTTAAAGTAGCCACGGAAAATATTTTAAATTTTTTTTTGAGGTTTTAGGACTAGTTTCATGAATTGACCAGTTATTCGGATGTTCCAGACCTTCCGGAAGATTTATGTAATGCATAAATGGTCGTGGTCGTGATGTGTTATTTTTGTTTTATTCGGAGTAACGTGACAATCGATTCGCGATATCAAGTTTTTAGAACTATTCCACGAACTCAATTTGTGACTCTATAATATATTTTTGGTGCAGTTTTCGTTTTCTGCCCAGGCATCACACCTAGTTCTAAAAACTTGATACCGCGAATCGATTGTCAAGTTACTCCGAATAAAACATCCGAACCCAAAAATAACACATCACGACCACGACCATTCATGAATTACATAAACCTTCCGGAATTATAATTATCAAATGAATAACGATGTTTGATGTCCTAATGTTCTAATGGTTGTAGGTATAATATCAATTTCTCGTAACTACGACTGTTCATTAGCAACTGGATATTACTATATTATATTTCGTAAAACAAAAGTAATTTCATGAACAATATTCCAACTTTCGTGAAAAAATTTCAAGACCATGGCAGAGTTGCATGAAAGTGAAAATGTTAAGAAATATCTTCTAAATACCACAAGCACGCAAAATAGATCGTAAATAAATTAATATTAATCAAGAAGAAGTTCTCGGGTATATGAATGATATTTTTTTGATTTTGTGAGCTATTTCACGAGTACGAATTGTTAGTCGTGACTAATTTCCAAGGATTCATGAACCAGTTCACAAATTCAAGAATAATTTTTAATGACTTAGGTAACTATTTCATGAGCTTCGAATTTGAAACGAATATCACTCCTAATAAAAGTGCTATGCAGGCGTTACTGAAGGGAAATTAAACAATTATAAAACATAATTTTTGTTCATGGTCCTCTTTCCGTAACGAAAAATGTGTTTCGTTCCAGAATTCATGGCATTTTGTGAACGTAGTTTTTCGTGCCCAAAGAACAGGACATCAATTGACTTGGTCACGGTATTATCTTATACTTCCATTCTAGGGAGAGGGATAAGTGAGATGACTTCCACACTCAATCAAACTAATGTCTTCTTAATGCTAGTTTGCAAGTAGTCATTCTCGTTATTGCTAGTTATAGGTACTGTTCTTGTTTGAGCTACTCTGTATATACCACTTTGCACTCAACCGGAACAGTAAGTTACAAAACTACAAGAACAAACATTGAGTCTACGTTATTTAAATTGAATATTTAAATTTAAAATTTATTTTCGCTAATGTGTTTGCAAATTGGTAGAACAAAAACCACATAATCTTCATGTATGTCACAAATTCTAGGCCACGATCGAGTTCCAGTCAAATACGATAGATGCTCCGCATTCCACTTCACCACCAATAATCCTATATACATTTTAAAAAATTACATAGTTTATGCTTTTCTTCTGACTTAATTTTAACTAAATTTGATATTAGATCATCCGGCTCATTTCGAAATACCTCGTCGCGTGCTACGTACACATAACTCACACAAAAAACTCCCAATAACAGGGCGATAATGAATGGCTTCGTTAATCTTTATTTTCTTCCGTAAGCTAAATAATTCAGCATTATGTGGATATCAGAAAAAAAAAAAAGGAACCCAATATACCGGGCCCGATTTTCCGGTGCATTTTTATTTTTTATATATTCTATCATCAACTTGAATAAGTTTTACAATGTTATAAAACTGCCCCTCAACAGCAGTATGTTAACAAAAAAATCCCATTTTTATTATCAGATCAATGGCCGTTCAACCGGAAAAATGAAGCGCATAAAACTCCTCGTGACCTCGAGTGAGAAACCGGAAAATTGTAACAATATTCTCGTTTCATTACCTTTTGTCCTCTCGTGATGGAATCCTTTCTCCCTTCGATTTCCGGCTCGCACACATACAGACATGACTCGCAAAATACGCTCTGCCGAGGGATATTTAAACTCTATTCAGCCTGATCCGTGCTGTCGAGAGAGTCAACTGTAGAGATACGAACATCCGCTTTACTGCTGCGGCCGCTTTTCGTAGGTTGTTATTCGATATCGTTGGCGATGACGAGGACGATGATGACATTATGAACAGTGCCCGTGCAATCGTTGGTGGCCATTGGTCAAGTGCCGTGTCTCGAGAAGGACTTACGGGTGCTCACGGGTTAATCAAAAATGCAATCAATATATTTACAGCTTATTGGATTCACCAGTATTAACAAAAGGGCGCAAATGTTTGTACTCACAATATCCCGCGGTACTTCGATTTTACGACTCGGAAATAGTCCACATCGTGAGGTACTCGTAAAATAGGGCAGTATTTTCCACTAGAGCCACCACCACCACCACCAAAAGACGGAAGCACTCAAATACCGGCCACTCGAACAGGACCAGCCCAAACCGATATTTGCCAAACTGCTGAAGCACTTAGAATACGGTGCAGCAATCGGATCTGAAACGAAGCTCTCCAATAAGTGCATTCGCTAGGAAAAACCGAGTTGACTAATTGGATCGTAAGCTAGGTAATTTACCGCGATTTACCGAAACATAGCCAGAATCGGACGGCTGCTGCTAGTGATTTATTGCTGATTGTGTACTTGGTAATTAAGTTTTAGGAAGAATGTGAAGTGTGAGCTTGAGAAAATTAAGTATTTGCCGTAAGAATTGAAACATGTTCGAACGTTGGTGCTACGCTAACAAAATCGTGTTGAAAGGATTTTAATTTACTTAATGGGGATTTACACAAATATACATTTCATACCTTCTCAATTATGGACACGCAGGATACGTTGACTCTTTGATCAGTGCAGTGCGTCTCCATGAAAATACGATATTTTTATAGCATCTATCAAGAACGAGAATCTCACAAAACTAATGGTTTTGACGACAATATAAGGGCGTTTCAACAATGTAGTACAAAGATAGTTTTGATTAATTAGGCGTAATCAATTTTTTTTGGCTATCCTTAGCTGAATCGTATCAGCAATACATTGCGTAACTGTAATCCAAATTCAGTAACGGTATAGTTCCCAACTGTGTCCCTTGAAAAAACGGATAAGTAGCTTAACATGTTCTACTTCGTAGATATAATCGGAAAACTTGTGACTTCTTTATGTGTGTGACCAATAGAAGGTGAACCCAGGCATACACCGTTTCCATTAGACAAAAAAAACTTTCATTTGTGCTACCTACTTGGTATTACTTTCCGTCCGCCCCTTATAACAGGGCTCAATTTCGCAAAACTTTTCCCGGATATTATTACCCGTATTGCTGCTACAGTGTCACAGTGCTCTTGTTTCCTCAATCGCAAGAAAAAATAAACAAACATAAATTCAATAAACACTTTTTCTCCCAAATCACCATACAGTGCACAGCTTAAAACTTTCCCACTTTCGGGCAGCCAATCGTGCCACCAAATGGCATTTGTGCCGTACCAAAATAAACAATGATAATAAAAGTCCGATAGCATTAAAGCTTCCGACCGAACGATGGCTCCTCTGTCCAACCGGTGTGGAACACGGAGACTGGTTTCCCAACAACAAAAAACATTTTGGTGTGAAAGCTTTTGGATATTTTTTCTCCGTTTCCAACACGATGACCGTCCAATAAGACATAAACATTGAGTTATAGTGTAATGAATTAGGATAGAGGCTTCTGAGAGCATGCTTCCGTCGGAGACCTATCCCGGGATCCGTTGTATATTTTACAAAGGTTTGCAAATTGCAAAAGAATGCAAATATTAGGCAAAAACAAGCGTCGTAAAGATTGCGAACAATGACATCTGTTGCTGCCGTTGTTTTGTGTACGTAAGATACTAGAATGTAGATTTTAGTACAAGTTTTTGTTTACCCAGCAATGAGGGTAACATGTCTAAAAGAGCGAATTCATTTTAGGAGAAAGCAGAGAATTGCTCATTTAGGCTAGTAGAAAGTTTATTGTAGGATAGCACACGGTATTTGTACCAAAATATGTTAATCTGATTCAAGATTTAATCCATTTCGACAGATAAAGTATGGTCCTTTTAGAATCTAGACATATTATTCATTCTATTTCGTTGTTTCTAGTGATCGGGCTTGATGTTTTTGGCAACGAATTGTTTTGAAAGCACACGTATTTAAGTGGCGAAAGAGTTGTTTCGATACGAGTAGTATACAAGGGGTTGCACTTATATTCTCTAGAAATCCAAAATCAGGGTAACCCAAAAGTTCAAGTTATCAGGGTAACCCAAAGTTAAATAAGGTCGAATATCTGTGTTTCAGATTTCACAAAAGTTTTGAGTCAGTTCGGTCCTAATCAGTATAAATTACAATATTTCTCGACAAACCTTTTTTTCTTTTTTTAGCTGTACTGGGTGATAATCGGTTCGTCCGGAATTTCCTTCGAAGCTGAATTTTGACAGTTGTCCTTTGAGCCCTAATCATATGTTTGTCGAGATTTTGATTTAGTGTCACGCTGTTAGGTACTGAAGAGGAAAATTCGAAACACAAAAAATTTAGTTTAAAAAGATGGGTGGGTAATCTCTGTGATATAACCGTAGTGTCGTGACTACACTGAAACCCATTCGACGATGAAAAATAACAAAACAAATTGTTGTTTTCCTAATTAGTTGATTTCAACAGATAAATATAGAATGTTACAAAGTTTTCCTATAAATTTGCGAGATTATCAAATACTAGTTCAGTCTATCTTCTGACCTCACCCAAAGCAGAAGCAAAAAAATCGCTACGCTATAGCAGGCTATAGGCACCATTGAATCAAGCCAGCTTTTGTTCTACATTGTATCGTTGTCCCCGGCTGCGGAGTGAAATGAGTTTGCCAAATGAAACAAAACTGCCCGTGTTACGGGATAACATAATTTCGATCGAATTTTGATAAAATTCGTGTTAGACCCACAGTTCAGGATGTGGAACAGTTAGTTAAGGTTAAAATGGAGCTTAATTTCGCTGAAGTTAGGTACATTCAGTTGCATCACGTTAAAAACTGTGTTTTGATCACATTTATAAGTTTATTACTGGCAGAGAACTTCATTGCAAAGAACAACATGCAACACGAGGTCGAATTTAATAACACCAGAATCAAGATCCCCGTGCATATGGAAAACGACATGGTGGATGATCTGTGATTTGGCCCCGCGCACTAGGGAAAATTACATCAAACGAATCATGTCGCAATAGGGAGCAGTAGAATCTTTTACAAATGACACTTGGAGAAATTTTATCAACGGCATTCCCAACGGCGTTCGTATTGTGAGGATGCGAGTGACTAAACCAATACCTTCTTACATGAATATCGAATGCAAATCACCAAAGGATGGCGTGACCTATAAGCAAACAACGCTACCCTAGTAACAATTGTGGTTTTATGATAGTTTTATAAGCACTGATAAAACTTAGCACGCTATAAAACTTCAATTGTTACTTGGGTTACACATATCCCGGGCAGACCCCAACATGCTAATTCTGTAACCATACAGCCCACTACGGAAAAACATGCGCCAAAAAAATTAGTCAAAATCCATCTACTACAACCAACATGCCTAACAAGCTGCCACCGACACCTTCAGATAAGCCAAAAACAACGATCAAATTAACCAATAATGCAGGTACAACGACCACGACAACCGCTCCCAAACCAACAACTAGCATCGCCAATAAAGAAGAAAATACCGATGAAGACGGATATACAACAGCGACCTGTAAGTACAAGAAACAAATAAGAACCTTTGATCGTGAACAACAAGAAAGCAGTACCGATGATGACATGGACGGGAACGATAACGCGAGAGAAGGCAGACTGAATGACTCCCAAGCGGCTTCACCGCCAAGGAAAAGGATCTCAGCAAACTGCGTCAACAAGATCTGACAGATCAGTCTATTTTCAACCATCAAAGGCATCGGTCACGATACTCAATCTGCTCCTGCTTCTGTCCGAGCCAGTACAAAGCGAACGAAAAGAAAAACAGTTACTTGTGCGCATTGTCTGAAGAATAAAGGATACCGTTATTTTTATTCTTGCATGATCTATCAAGATGACTGAGTCTCATCAACAAAACGTGATTATTCGGCCTAACACAGTGGCCATTGACTTCAGGCCTTTTCGCATAAGACCAAGTATTCGTGACGTGGAACATCTGCTGAAGGTGAAAATGCAGCTTCGGTTTTCAGAAGTCGCCTCCATACAGCTTGAACACGTCAGGCATGCGGTGCTGATAACCTTCAACAAATTCGCCCAGGCGAAAAAAATCATTTCGCGGAACAACTTAAAACACGTGCTTGTTTGTGACAACGCTGAAATCAAGATCCCTATATACATGGATAAAGCGAATATTGAAGTTAAATTACATGATTTATCTCCACTTACTTGCAAAGTGGCTATTAAAAGATTCATGTCGCATTTCGGAGCAGTGGAATCTATTACGGAGGACACATGGAGAAACTACTTCCCAGGTATTTCAAATGCTGTCTTTGTGGTGAGAATGCGGGTAGATCAACCCATTCCCTCCTATCTTACCCTGCAGTACAACACAGAAGAGGGTGATACCATTACACAGCGAACTCTTTGTACATATCAAGGACAAACTAATACGTGCCAGTTCTGTGAACAAACGGCACACTACGGACAACCATGCCCAGAAACCGCTGAGGAAAGCTCACCTGCAGAAAGAAATGCCAACACCCAAGCTCCAATATCTTCACCTGAACTGCAAACGGTTGCCAAATTTGTGGCCGCTGTTCAGGCAATAATGACAACTGTAAAAGCTGCGTCAAGTACTTCAAACTTAACAACTAATACCACCAGTGAAGAAACTACCACCAAGGATGGAGTTTTCACATTCGTGACCCGCAAGGGCAAGAAGCCAGGAAGAACATCTGATCGCGAGTATCAAGGCAGCAATCAAAATGCTGATACGGGCGTAAACGACAACGAGAGAGACATGGATAACCCCGAAATTGGCGAGAGAAGGAACATCTTCCCGACGCGAAAAAAGATCTCCGCTCGCAATAGCAAGTTGCGCGCACGGGATCTTACAGGCTCAAAACTAAAATTTATTATTTTTATTTTTTACTTCTTGTAAATATATAAAAGACCCATGGCTCCTCTAAGCTAACGCATTGAGCCGTGTCAAATAAACGAATAAAAAAAAGATCTGACAGATAGAGAATCTTAATTACTTTTTATTTTTACTTATTGTAAAAAAATTAAAAGCCGTTTTAAATAAATATTTAGATTAAAAAATAATACTAGTTATTGAAAATTATTATTGGTTTTGATTCAAGACGCACATCACACGAAAAGACAGCAAACTAGCCAAAATGCACACCTTACCGAAATCAATCAAAGTAGAGAGAACTACTATGTTCATTAGACTGCCCAGAAAAATAATGAATTTTTGAAAACTCAATCGGCCCACCCCTGAGTCGATTCCTAGTCCGACCAGAAGTACTTGTTCCAAATTTGAAGCAAATCGGATAAATCTAGCTACCGGACCAACGTATCTGAAGTTTGTATGGGATTTTTCGACAATTTACATTTTCATCGCTAGGTGGCACTATGTATACAGTGCCACCTAGCGGTGAAATTGGCCTTTGTAAGTGAAAATAAGAAAGATAATTTAATTGACTACAACTTTGTCGAAGACTGCTTGTAAATCCGACTTTGTTAAAATATGTTATTAAACTTTGAGCGAATTGATGTCTGAGTCAGTTTTGCATGGGACCTAGCAGTGCAAGGTTGTGTATGAGTACTCGAATTTTAAGAACTAAACCTTTTTTGTGAAATAATAGTTTGATTTAGCTGAATAGTTTGTTCAGAAGAATTGTAGTACAAATAACGAGTTATGTTTTGGTTAGAAAATTTTAGTTCGAGCTGTAACCATGTAGAGGGTGCCAACGCTAACTTTTCATAGAAGAGAGAAAGAATTTAAAAATGTTAGGAAGAATTACTGAAAAATACCTTTCCTATAACTTTGTAGGACACACCTAACGTTGAAAAGATATTGATGGCGCCCTCTATGCGGTAACATGTGGAACTAAAATGTTTTAACCTAAACATGACTCGTAGTAATTACTATATTTCTTCTAAACATGCTATTGGGCTAATACTTGCCATTAATTCACATTAGTAATATTTAGTTCGTGTACTAATACACAACCATACACAGCTAGGCCCCATGCAAAGCTGACTCAGACATCACTTCGCTAAAAGTTTAATAACTTATTTTAACATCGGATTGACTAGCAGCCTTCGGCAAAGTTGTAGACACATAAATTATCTTTTTTATTATTTTCACAGCTTTATTTTAACATACATAATACGATGCATACAATGCCATCTAGCGGATCGTTTTTTTTTGCAAATCATCTATATCTCTACTGGAAGTAACGAGGGACAAATAAACTCTATTGAGTTTTAATGTTTTGATATAGCATTTTTAATTGCTACGTCTGGCTGCCTGTTTTTCCCCGGTCAAAAGTTATTACTTTTAAAAATTTGCTAAATAACTTCAAAGGAATCAGGAATCAGTAGCGTCTGGCTCAAATGGCACGTTCCCCATGTTGATCGGATATTTGTGCCTTGCCAAAAATCATCTTCTCAGCATTTCCTGAGGGGAAGGATTGGGGAAGTGGTAAGGTTAGGAGTAAGGAAAATAACGTCACAGAACAATTAAAACAGATCATTCTGGGATGCTGAACGATTTGCAGGTGCTACAATAGCAGTAATAAACTTGCAACCCCCGGGGGATTTAGAATTTTTATTTAAGCAGTAAGCGGATATATCAACACTCCCGAGGGGATATTGAGATAACAGAACGATAACACCCCCGAAGAGATATTGTCATTCAAATAGGGCTAAAACTATAGCTCTTTACCATACTTGGTTAGGAACAATAACATATCCTTCATTTTCAGCTCTCTGTGCATAGGTTCATCTATGTACAGAGAATCAAAAATCCGGATACGTAATTGCATTACTACAGGGCAATTGCATACCAAATGATATGATGCTCCGTAATCGGATTCACAAAGATCAACGAAAAGAATAAGGATAAGTGACGATGGGCAAGCTGTGGAGCCTCCGACGCTAGAAGAGGTGAAAAAGGCAATCAAAGAGCTGAAAAACTGTAAGGCTGCTGGAAAGGACGAGCTCCCGACCGAACTTTTCAAACACGCTAATGAGCAGCTGCACGATATACTTCACCGTACTCTTTTGAAGGTATGGGAAGAAAAACTACCTGCTGACTGGCTATTATCGAGGAATATCGCTCCTCAATTCGGCGCACAAAATTATGTCACGTATTCTGTTCAACAGATTGAGACCGTTGGAGGAGTCTTTCGTCGGCGAATACCAAGATGGTTTTCGTGAAGACCGATCAACAACGGATCAAATATTTACCCTGCGACAGATCCTAGATAAATTCCGGGAATACAACTTGCAGACACACCATCTGTTTATTGATTTCAAAGCGGCGTACGATTCAGTAAAAAGAAACGAGTTATGGCAGATAATGGTAGAACATTGTTTTCCGACGATACTGATTGGGCTGATTCGTGCAACGCTAGATGGATCGAAATCATGTGTTCGGGTTGCGGATGAGATTTCGACGTCCTTCGTAACCTTAGACGGATTGAAGACGGGTGATGCGCTGTCAAACTTGCTGTTCAACATCAACATCTTGAAGGTACCATTAGGAGAGCAGGCGTGCAAAGGAACGGTACCATCGTCACTCGGTCGCATATGCTCCTAGGATTTGCGGACGATATTGGTATCATTGGAATCGACTGCCGAGCCGTGGAAAAGGCATTCGTATCTTTTAAAAGGGAGACAGAATGAATTGGTCTCACAATCAACACAAGCAAGACGAAGTACACGATAGCTGGAAGAATACGTGGGTCCAATAGTGATTTTGGTGGTGAAGTGGTGTTAGGTGGTGATAAATTTGAAGTGGTGGAAGAATTTGTGTACCTTGGAACTCTAGTGACGTGCGTGATGTTACCCGCGAGGTGAAAAGGCGTCTTGCAGCTGCAAATAGGGCTTTTTACGGACTTCGCAGCCAGCTGAAGTCCCGTAGTTTGCAGACGAAGACAAAATTCGTGTTGTACAAGACATTGATAGTTCCGGCTGTTTTGTACGGCCATGAAACGTGGACGTGAAAGGAAGTTGATCTTAGAGCGCTCGGTGTCTTCGAACGTAAGGTGCTGCGAACAATACTCGGCGGTAAAGAAGAAAATGGCATCTGGCGGCGTCGCATGAATCAAGAGTTATACCAAGTATATAAAGGAGTGGATCTTGTCAAGCTAATAAAAAACGGCAGGCTATCTATCTGTATCTATCTATACATATAAAAGTCAATGTTTGTATGTATATGATTTATGGACTCCCAAACGGTTTAACCGATTTCCATAAAAATTTGTACATAGTAGGCATTTGTAATGGAGCGTGTTTGTGCGTTATTGGTTGGGGATTATCTGCCCGCCAGATGGCGCTTTGGAACAAATTGTGTTTTCCTCCTATTTCGTTGAAAGTCGCAGCAACGCGCAATGGGTATTAGCTAGTTATTCATGAAAAGCAACCGAGTTAACTGCTCCATTGTTCTGGCTTTTTAATATGTTGTTGTAATCTGGAGTTCCCCAAAATATGGAAAAAATCTTTGTTAGTGCCTAAATATAAATCTGGCAAAAATCTGACGTACGTAATCTTTGTGAAATAGCCATAATCTCCTGCATTCCGAAACTTTTTGAATCAATCATTAACGAAAAAATATTTCTTCAAATAAAAAACAGAATTACTAACCTCCAGTATCCTTCAACGGTCGTTCGACCTCAACAAACTTACTAGAATTTATTAACTACTCACTGATTGCAATGGACAATGAAAACTACGTGGAGGCACTTTATACAGACTTTAGTGAAGCATTTGATCGTATAGACATTTCAATGTTACTTTATAAATTGAAGAAGATCGCATTAAGCCTTGGCTACTAACATGGTTAGAACCATATCCCTCCGACCGTCAGCAAATAGCTAAATTTAAAGGAAAGCAATCTAAACCAATTAAAGTCACCTAAAAAGTTCCACAAGGCTCCTTTAAGGCCCTCTGTTATTTATTTTATACGTGAACGATATCTCCTTCATTCACCAAAAACTCAAAATATTAATTTATGCGGACAATATGGAACTTGGAGATAAGAAACGCCGTGGATATTAATACATTTCAAAACGAAATACAAATTTTCCATACGTGGTGTCAAAAAATTCACTTACAACTGAACGTAAAAAAATGTTATTCAATAACCTTTAGTTGAAAACGACAAACACCGAATGTCAAGATTAACCTTAGGAAATCAGATTGTAGTAAAATGTGAATGAATTAGGGATTTAGGAGTTATATTAGATTCTAAGTTAAATTTTATTGATCATTATAACACAATTATTCACAAAGCTAACAACATGCTCAGTTTTATAAAACGCTTTAGCTATCATTTTGAAGATCCTCATACAATAAAACATATATTGCATATGTTAGGTCGATATTGGAATATTGCAGTATTATTTGGTGCCCTTCTTCAAGCAGACATGAAGAACGAATAGAATCGGTACAAAAACAGTTTTTATTATTTGCCCTTCGTAAACTAGGATGGACAGCATTCCCTCTGCCATCTTATGAAGCACGCTGCCCAGCTATCAATATACAAACATTAAGGGAGCGTCGCGAATTTTCAATGTTTTTGTTCCCTAATAATGCCGTTTTGCATCGTGTCGATTCAGCTGAAATTTCATCCAAATTGAACTTGCACCCTCACGACAGCTACGAAATCGAAGTATATTTTCAATAACTCCTTTTCGCACAAATTATGCAAAATATAGCCCCATAAATCGAATGATGCCAATTTATTATCACTATTGCGACTCAATTGATTTTGCAATGTCTAAACTGAAACTAAAACAATATTTTATACACAAAAGAAATTCTAACGCGTAGAGGATGATTTTGTAAAAGCCGAAATTGCTTCATTTATATTAAATTTACGGAATATACACATTAAGGAGGAACTGTAGTCTACATCGATTGACGAAATAAATAAATAAATAAATAAAGGAAATTATTAGGAAATGGGAAAAACTGAGAAAATGTACTGGAAATGACTGTACAGAGTATGATGGAGGGCGCCGAACTCAAATGCCGAGAATTTTACTCAAATTCGTCCTTACTCATTTACTTATATTTTATTAGAAAAATGTAAGAACATGATTCGGAGCGTGACAAACTCATCCTATAGTTTAACCGACGTTTGCAAACTGAAATGAATACATATACTAAATTACTGTAAAAGTTTAGTTTTAATTCAATAACTAAAGCCGCTTTACCAATAAATCTAAAGTTTCGTAATAATTATCCATTCAGCCTTTATTTTCCCCTTCAGTAAATGATCCACCTCGAGTAGCTGGTCGTGCAAATCTACTGTCATCGAAAAATACTACTGACTTGGCACTTATCCAGAGTTACAATTATTTATTTTGAGATTCACTCAATTCGACAGATCACCACCACAATATCCTTTGTTCGTCAGAGAACAAACTATATCTCAGTGAGCGTTCCATGTTTTTCGCTTTGCGCTGAGGCAGGCGGAAAAAGAAACTGGTTCTGAGTATTGTGACCGTTGTGTTCGGCATTTGAGAGTAACTGACAGATTAAGACTGACAAAATTATTGTGTTTTCCTGCAAGATTCATCATCAGTCAATCTTCCCAACTATTCATGCGTCAGATAAATCAGTAGGGATTTTATTAGAAACAACCGATATTTGGCCTCGAACGCGGCCGTAGGTAAAATGAAATTCGTTCCTCTTTAAAGCTTACCCAAAGCACGGGAATCTGAAACAATAGCATATGCCGTAGTCCGTAGCTTCTAAATTCATTCATTTCCAGGCTGTAGATAAATTTTGATTGAAAATTTTAAAATCGTGTGAAATTTTCATTGGTGTTAGATACTTCATCTATTTATTGTTTTGCTAATTTTTCTGAATGTAACGATCCATACGAAGATGAATGATAGACTCCGGTTAGCTAAAAAATCAGACGATGCTTAGTTTCATTACCTTCAGAAAAATTTAAATTCATCGGGTGGTTAATATTCAATATATACGATATCGGTACATACCAACGTCATAGTAAAACCCAACTGAAAATATCTCATGACTTTGATTATATCACCCAGTACAGCCCTACGGAAACACCAACAAAAACTAATAAAACTCCTGATGATGCTATGATCGCGACGTGCCATCGCTACACACGATTTCCGCATTTTCCGTAGGTTCATCTTGTCACGGAAAACACCGAAATAAATCACACCTGCGTGTGTTATTAACATACTGCTGGTTCTACCGGCGGAGCACGCATTCCGCCATAAAGATTGAAATATCCATCTGCAATCTCAGCCCCGTTTGGCGAAAGTGAGCTTTGACTGTTGAGTGGGGTGGTGGTGGGTGGTGAAAAGAGCAAGAAAGTTGGAGAATTTTCTCATTAACTTTATTCAAATTAGCTTTTTTTTATTTTCTATAGACTGTGAGCGGTTCGTGTCGTAGAAATGGCGCTGACAGAGCGGGCGAGCTCGGAGCGGATTTCCAAAAATTAAAGATTAAGTAGCTTAATTAGATTGCTATGCCATTTGCCTTCAAAGGTTGCTTCTTAGAATAAGATACTAGCTACTAATTTTGAACGTTTAATCGTAGTACTTGGAGAATGTTTTTTTCCAAGTGTAAAATATTTGTATGAAAAGTTGCAGGAACTTTCTGGATGTTCGTTTAAGATAGGAATTGGTTAAATGTAAACTGGTTGGAATTTATTTTCAATGGAAGTTTTCAAATTTTTCTTGAAATGCCAGCTATTTTTTTCAAAACACACATAACACAGCAAAGTAAGTTTGATGAATTTTTAAATAAGCATTTTATCTCATCGTTTTACTTTGGCGGTAAGGCATGGTCCTTTCAGGATACATAATGTCAGAAGAATCATTGCAGTAGCACTGTACTTTTAATTGAATAAAAAGTCGGGCACAAAATTTCTCGATGCTATCGTTCAATTACAATAGAACGAGACTAATCTGCTCTGCCTAATGGCAACCGCTTGAAGGGAAACTCAAGGAAACAATGGCAAAACTCAAATCTTCCGAGAGCACGAATCTCTAGAAATGTATTCTTAATTCGTAAGATAAGCCCAATGAAACAACTTGTCGGAAATTAGTCAAACATCGACAAAGCCGCCGGATTTCTCTAGCAAAAATTTTTGATGGGAAAATCTCTTTCAAAAGCATTGCATTGCGCTTCACTGGGAAATGTTTCGCATCTATTCTTCAGCGATTATTGTTTGACTTTTCCCATCCTTACTTTCACCATTTTGCCCTTCCACGGCAGTGTCGACCATGCACACTTGCACGAACGTAGAAAGCTTATGAGATTTCTTAACCTTTCGTTGCGGGTTTTTTTTTCTTCGTTAATGTATTCTTCAGCAAGGCGAATTATATTAAATATGGCATACAAAGTATACTTTAAAGAACCCCTCACGATACGGATGAAGATGGGAAAAGATTTACTCTGGAAACCTACGTTGTCTCATTTGACGATAAACGTCTGCGCTGATGGAGTGTTCAGCGTCTCAACAGCATAATGTGACAATCTGTCTTGGTACAACAACATCCAATGAAAGATGATATAAATTAATGCGAGTGCATGTACTTTAGCCATGACTAAAATATAATCAATTTTCATTTCCAGAACATTTGCATGCAAGGAACTTAAAACATTTTGAGAAATCAGTGCAGTAGTAAGAAAGTGATTGTCTTGTTACATGAAAATTAAAGAGATTGCTGTCAGTATCGCTCAACGACAATAATGTAAAAAAACACAATTTGTTTCGTATTAGGCATCGCAGCATTATACGACCCAAAACTTTTTACATTTCTCAGAAAAGAAATGTATAGAATTCGCTCAAACTTTCAAGATTTTTTCCGAGGCCCGGACGGCCGGGTCTTATATACCAATCGACTCAGCTCGACGATTTGCTCTCATGCGTGTTTCTCAGCAATGGCTGAACCGATCTTATCCAAACCAATTTTAAATGAAAGGCCTATCACCCAGACAGAACGTTATTAAATGGTTTTTGATTCTGATTATTACTTTCCAATATATGAATGTTTGAAAGTGGAAAAATGGTGCTTTATCTGCCGAAATTGACGACCTAAATAAACAATTTATATATCTTTGGACAGCCTTTACGAATACCTTTCGAACAAGCCATAGATTGTTGAAATCGGACTATTATCAAAAGAAATATTTATCATTAAATATGGACGAAAGATTTTTATCATTTCCCATAGCCACAAATAAGACCATAAAAGGCAATCTATTTTTAACGCCAAAACGGCTAATTTTAGGTTAATAGTATCTTCGGAGAATTAGATGGATGTGATATGGCCTTTCGTTTAATATTTTTTTTGCTGATTAATCCACCTACGAGTGAGATATTCTCATAAATTTTCTTGGAAGTGATTGTATTGAAATGATGTCTTCAGCAAATTTGTAGCTCTTACTTTTGCTAATAACTTTACTGAAGACATCAAATATCTATTTTGAATACTTTAAAAGTTAGAGCTTGTTGTTTGTGGATTACCCTTTGTCGCCTACCTATTGTTCAATATAGTAGTAAAGCATTTAAATTAGCCAAATATTATTTCGTTAAAACAAATCTCGTATTTCCTTTTTCTATCTTCAATCGCTAGAAACAACCGCCGAACAATTCCACGTTGTCCACATGGAACTTGATCACTTATCGATGCAAACATTTTCATTTGTGCGAACCTGATAACTGCAAAGTTTCTAAGTTACAAATATCGGATCGATCTGAAACATATCTTAGAAAATGAAAAGCTATATAAATAACTCCAAGCAACGGCGTAGCCAAGAGAAGGCTTGTAACCCCACTCTTTGCCACGCACCCAAAAAAATAATTGGATTGATGAGAATAATTCATTGATGCTGACTGACTTCATTCAATATTACAATAATAATTATCAAATTAGTACATTAATAACCTGTCGTTTTAAACATCATGGGGACTTTTGAAAAGTTGTGGGAATGGGATCCTGACCTGTAACTTATCTACTGGTCTTGATCTAACAGTTGTCTAATCTCATCAATATCAAATACCTGCTTGAAAACATTCCAATAGACACTCATTCTAGAGTTCTGAAATCAATTATAATCCTCAGATTTTCTATCATATTGAACTCACTTTTGAATGGCTGTACTGTAATATGGATTAGGGTCTTTTGTAATAGGAAGCGAAGTTGGAAACACAGAAACATGAAACATAGAACTTGCACAGCGTTCATTTTGCAACCGCCAATTCCGGAGGTTTAGCATCTTCGATGAATTTTACAAACGTTAAACAGCTCATCATCTGATAAAATAACTTTGGCGTTATATCCTCTAAGAAGTATTTATGGAGAATTTACTACTCAAACAAATCTAGTTCGAGACTTAATATCCTTAGCAAAATTTTGGGAATGGTATGAACAACTATTTTGTTGAAGACATGAAGGCTCCGTGGGTTCAGGGTATCAACATATTGTAGGCTATTTGTACCTTTAAAATAAATTATTATGATTTTGCTGTTTATGATCTTCTACTATTTTTAAACAATAAATTTTACATTTTATCCAAAGTTTGAGTTTGTGAAGCTCGCAATAAAAAATCGTTTAAGATAAAAAAATAGATTAAGGAACATTTCGTAAATAGTCTCAACAAATTCGCTAAAAAACGAACTCTGTTACTATTTTTTGAAAAATTAATTCTCCATAATTTTAAAACTACAAATATGACGGTTTCGGAATTATGCCATTTGGAGATTGAGTTCGATTTTCACCAAACCCCCACCAAACCGAATTTCTAGCTACGCCGTTGACCCTAAGTAAATAGAAACAAAGTCGTTCTACATTCGTCCACCAGAGACTTCTTCGAATACTGCCTATTTATTACAAAACAGTGAAGACCCCATTTGATTAGCCCCCGATTTTGTCAGTCTCATATGAAAATACATGTTTGATGAGCTCTAGCAGACAAACAAGGCTGAATTTGAGTAAACCCTTTCTTGAGCATATTTTTCTTAGCTTTAAGATGCAAATATGAAAAAATAAAAAATTCATATTTTTTAAATTTGCGATAGAAGGCATTATATAATCAGATATCAGCGAATTTATATTATATAATCAGATATAGCCATCAGACTAGATCAATGGAAGGGGATAATATTTTAACAGCTTCAGTTTATTATAAAGAAGGAATAAAATATGTCCCGATTTAATCAATGTCAGCTTAAAACACACCATGAAGCTGATAAAAACGGGTCTTTGCTGTATATATTATTCACTTGCCAATATAGTAACGATCCGATTTTATCAGCCCCCGATTGTGTTTGGCCCCGATTTTGTCAGCGTTACAAACCACAACAATGTCGAGGATTCTTTTGACTAAACCACTAAATCCATCCTGGCATTATGCAATCTACAAAAAACAAGTAGCAAGATGTTTTGTTTACGATCCAAACATGATAATGCCCTGAAACCTATGAATTTCAGAGCTTAGACTACGGGACATATAATATTTACATTGTTTCGTTCGGTGTTGTTCCCAATTTCTCAATGTTCTGATATGATGAAGTTGGGAAACAGTCGATTTCCAGCTTTGAAATAAGCCACATTTGTTCTTCCAATCAATATTCCACTTCGTTTACGTATGGCTGAGTGTTACAGCCTTTGAAATTAATCAATAGTAGAGATTGGACTTCTTCGAAGGAGTTTCTAGATATAAATAGACGCATATTTAATTCCACTAAAAGTGACATAGAAAACTTATTTCCCCAAATAATTTAGCTAGAAGCTCACGGTTTTCAGCAAAGTTCTAGAAAACATTATTGTGAAAAACTTTGCTAAAGATACCAAAGTTCTACATAACAACAGTAGTGAGATATGTAGGGTTACTTCGATAGACCTCTTAAAAACAGTTTTTCTTATATAACTTTTTACGATTATTTTTATATTAAAATGATCTTGCATAATGATATTTGTGATACAGCAGTTTTCATTAAACCTGTAAACAAAATGTGTATTTTATCGTCCTGTACAACTTTGTAGAAGACCATTTTAATATAAAAAATTATCGTAAAAAGTTAGATAAGAAAACTACAAGGGGCAGCCCTATGGGGTTGCACGAACTGTAGACGTAGGACTATACTACTTAATGTAAAATATTTATTTTCTTAGTACTTAGTGTGTGGGAAAAACACCCGGACCGGTGAAGAAAAATCAAATTTTAGACAATATAATCACATCTCATGAATAGAACAAGCTTTCTAGTTGCTCTCAAACAGATCCTAAAAGTTCAAACACACATGGATAATCCCAAGTGTGTAGATGTATTTCGATGCCACAGGATTGTAAAATGGTTAATATTACGTCATGAAAATTCAATTCTTCCATGACAATTTTTTGCCTGCAAAATGCCCTGTGTGTATGCAAAGCTCATGATTTGTTGGAATATTAGCATTGATCGGAAAATGCTTTCCAACGCTGCGCATTGCATACATACAGAACATTTTGCAGGTCACCAGAAGTTGTTCATTTTACCACCGCCACATGTTCATTTTACCCACTCGCTATAAACATGTCTCATTTTTGGACATGTTTAGAAATCAAGAATCATGTTTGAAAAAAATGTGTTCATGACGAAGTATTTTTACCAGATATGTACAAAACATGTCTAACAAGAAACATAAGGTGATTGTAATATCTCATTCACTTATTAGTTAGAAAATAATGAGTTTGCTTAACGTGTTCATTTTACCGCCAGTTCCCCTACCTACCAACACATTCGCCCCAATCATTGAACCTAAAATTACAATGCAAAATGAGTCAACGCTGATTACGATGGGTAGAGCGAAAGAGACAACTAGTACCACCACGACACTATTAGCGCATTTCACCAAAATTCTACGCGGCCTTTCCCGATTGAAAGGAACGGCCGCGCTTAGCCCATCTGTAATAATATCGTGATTTTGCATAGCGAAGGGCTGAATGATAACACATTTTGTTCCAAAAACAGCCTTGTGTTATGCAACACTTTGTGCAGGTTGATTATACCAGTTGCAAGTGGGGCCAAATTCAAGTTCCGTAAAATTCCTTTTAAATTACAGAATTGATAAAATTGATTAGATGAGCTAAACTAATTAATCAAATCCTGTTTTAAAACTGTCCTTGCGTTTAAACCAAAATGGGAAGCTTATTACTACCACTACATTACTTAATTTCAAGCGCAAATAGCAAATACATGTGCTAGTTAAACCAAAAATTTACTGGCAACATTACAGCGGCATTTAGGAAGCAGTTGGAGCGGTCGCCTGTTGGACGACACAGGGTAGTGTCCCTCCGCAGCCAGTGTAACGGACTTCTAGCTCAGCTACACTGGCTGTAAAAAACACAGCGCAGCGATCTGCTTCGCCAGCCGTTCAACAGGGAACTGAGCGTGTCTGGCCAAGTCCGTTCTTTAAATAGTCGATGATGACGTCATTCATAGAAGCGTTGCGCGCTAGGTACACCAATCCGTCGTACAGGGCTTGGGAAGCGCTATCTTCTGTCTGTTAATGCGCGATATTTTGACAAGGTTGTATATTATTGAACTTTTTAATGCTATGATATCAAAAATCTTTGGGTTTATCTATTGGAATCTATTCTTAGAAGTATTTCGGGGCGATTTGCGCAAAAAATTTGAAAATTTATCGTGAGATGGCTGAATTATATGCGTTTAAAATTGGACCACTTTTCGTTACATACCATTTTTGTAGAATTTGCGGAGTGCACCCCCATATCGAAAACAAAGACGTAGTCCTACGTCAAAAATTGTTTTAAGGGGTCCATCGCAAGTAACCCTACATATCTCACAACTGTTGCTATGTAGAACTTTGGTATCTTTAGCAAAGTTCTTCACAATAATATTTTCTAGAACTTTGCTGAAGACCGCGAGCTTTTAGCTAAACTATTTTGGGATAATTTTTTTCTCACTTTTAGGGGAATTAATCACTCAATTCATTATATTAAAATATACTTCAATATATACCCAGAAACTTCTTCGAAGAAGTCCAATCTCCAAAACCAATGGAGTTAATTAATTTTTATCGTGAAAACCGCGTTTTGAAACACTGTGTATTCGAAGGTACAAAAGATGAATACCTTAATGGTTATGTAAAGTTAGTTTAAAATGCTTTCATAGTGAAACAATGAAATTATTCGAGCCTATATATAGGAACGGTAAAATCAATTCTATTGCCAGTCAGGTACAGCAGTCGAAATAGAAAACACAATAATAGATTTTGACATATGATGCGGTGTACGGCATCTTTCCGATGTGCCTTCTGAAATTCACTGTAACTCGCCCAATTTTAAATATTTCGCCATGAAAATTTAGGATAATGTTATACAAATGTTGCATTATTTTATGGAAATTGACTGAATCACATGGCATAGCAAAAATAATTTGCGAAAACAATTTTTTTTAACCGTAAAAACCTTTTTTCCCTCACATCCTAATTGACCATGCTTTGATTGGGAACACCCCATTATATAAGAATGTCCTCAGAAACATTTCGTGGCAAAAATATTGGGACCAATTGAACAAAAACTTGTACACACAGTATATCCCACCAAATTTCAAATATCCTTGAAGGCACGCACAATTTCCTTGATTCCTTTACTCAGATTTAAAGAAAGGGTCGATTTGCGTTAACGCTTTCAATCACACTACTCAACTTTTTTGGGATTTTACGAAAATATCATCACAGATTTTTCCATTGACTGTCCCAGTTGTGATGAACGACTGAATGTTTGCCACATCTACGGTTCGCTTGCCAAACAAGGATTTTGTAGTGTATTTAGACATATTTCGCTTACACTTCCTGTACAGTTCTAACACTGTGATCCGGATGCTGCTCCTATTCGGCACCTTTCGAACTTCATACACATGTTTTTCAAAATGCTTCATTGTTCTTGATTTCAAAATAAATTAAAACTTGAATCGAAATGTTGGGTTGACGTTTGAATTGGTTCAATACTATCCTGGGACATGCAATGCATCGTTTCCTGCCACTAGCATCACTCCGCTTGACTGCCTGATGCTCTTTAAACCTTAATTCCTTAACAGTACTGAAATTTGCAACTTTTTTGAAAATTCTATCAAGAAGTGCATATTTCACATTCCGAAACAGACTACGACCGCGACTACGATTAATTTATACCTGAATTTTCAAATGACATTTCCGTCCACGAACTATCTGAACACGAAATTACCACTGCACTAAAAAACCTAGGCGCATCAAAAGGACCTCGACCTGACGGAATTGCTCCAATATTTTTAAAAAATCTAGCAGAAGAACTTACTATATTTTCAACATGTCACTGAAAAATGGAACATTTCCATAAATATGTAAATCATCCTTTTTGGTGCCAATTTTTAAATCAGGCACTAAATCGGACATTCGAAACCATCGAGAGATTGCCATTATCTCATGCATTCCAAAATTATTCGAAAAACTAGTAAATGACAAAATATTCCAGCAAATCAAAAATCGAATAACAAGCAAACAGCATCGCTTTTATAAAGGCCGCTCAACAACATAAAACCTTTTAGAATTTGTAACATTTACTGTAAATTCAATGAATAATGGCAACCATGTGGAAACACTCTGCAAAGGCTTTAGTAAAGCATTCGACCGTATTGACACACCTTTATTACTCTTCAAACTACAAAAATAAGGAATGGAAAATAAACTCTTGAAATGGCTCGAATCATATTTAACGAAACGCGAACAAACAGTTCGCTTTCAGAATATACTCTATGAACCAATTCGTGTCACCTCTGGCGTACCCCAAAGTTCCCACTTAGGCCCTCTTCTTTTAATTTTGTACGTAAATGACATTACCTTTATACTCAAATATCTAAAAGCGCTTATATGCAGACGACATGAAACTTTTCATGGAAATAAGAAATGTCAAAGACGCTGAAGTATTCCAAAACAAAATCAACCTATTCCACAAATGGTATAGCAAAAGTCTACTCCAACTTAACGTAAAGAAATGTAACACAATAACATTCAGCAGAAAAACGTCAAATATTCCTATAGACATACACTTAGGAAACCAACTAGTAGAAAAAAGCAAAATTGTACGAGACTTAGGCGTAATCTTAGACTCCAAGTTCATATTTGTGGAACATTACAATACAATAATAAATAAAGCAAGGCTTTATTAAACGCTTCATCTACAATTATGAAGACCCCTACACAAATAAATCATTATACAATACATATGTCAGGCCAATTATGGAATATTTCAGCATTGTATGGAACCCGTACACTGTCCTGTACGATGAACGCATCTAATCAGTCCAAAAACCATTTTCTTTTGTACGCACTTCGTAAACTAAATTGGACGACATTTCCTCTTCCATCGTATAAAGCACGTTGCATGCTCATTAACATACAAACACTCAAAGAACGCCGCGAATTTGCCATGCAACGACATCATTTTTCAACGTGTACAATCCGCATCATTACTGTCGCAAATAAAATTTTATGTACCTAGCCGTCAACCAAGAACTCGTAATTTATTCCAAGAACAATCTTTTAAGACAAACTATGCTAAAAATAGCCCCATCAATAGAATGATACGTCATTATAATGAAAATTGTGCAATAATCGACCTTTCCATACCCAGAAAACAAATTAAATTTGAACTTAATCGTTGAAATAATGTACAGTATATAAGCAAACATTGTAATACCATTCTATGTAGTCTACATATGCTTGACGAAAATGAATAAATAAATAAATAAACGTTTTGTTCACATGGGATACCGCACAATGTGAGTATGTGATTCCGAGCTACTGCCGATCCATTGTTACCCACACACTAGAGTGTTATAAATAATTGAGTGCAACTCTTAGTTAGAATATGCCCTTAGAATGATTTTATATTCATCCTATGTTCGGAGCTCCCAAAATCCCAGGGCCCTTGACCCTGGCCCGGGGTGCCCATGCGTAAACACGGTACTGTTCGAGCTAATAATATACGTCTTTTACTGAACGACCAGGTAAACTAGATTTGTTGTTGCGGGCGATTTACGAAGTAATTTTTGGGTAATTACCTGCTAAGGCAGTGAGGATCGATGGGGTCGTTGCCGAACCGGATCTGAAGTGCAAAGACCTATTGAAGTACGGGATAAGATTCGTTTACCTGTTCACCTGTTTATATCGTGTTCACCTCTTTGAACTGCAGATATTGCAAACAGTTGAGCCACACAGCCACCTATTGTGGCAAAAATAAACGGTGCGGCATATGCGAGGGAAAATATTAGGATGACTTTTGCGGTAGAGAATCTGAAAAGTGTATTTAGCTGCGGGAGCCTTCCGAATACTTTTTAATCATGCCCTTCGTACAGGCAGTGCGGGGATAAAATTAAGCGCTTTTTAAGGAATGTTCTAAGCGATCTTAGGAAAAACCAGCCTCCGATCACAACTCATATCGGCCGATTGTAATGATCTCATACATTCGGAAGTTATTCGAGAAAATGACGAATGCTTGACATGCGTTGCTCTGAACAGAAAATCAAATGCTTTTCTTGGATTTCAACGGGACTTTTAATTCAGTTCTATCAACAGTGTTTCTGAGAAGCTGGTTTTAAATATCTTTTTGCTAAACCTGTGCATCATTCGAATGACGACATTACAACATCGCGATTTAGTTATTGAAGGTTTTCCCCAGGGCTCCCCAAGCTTCCCCCTCTGCTTCAATTTTAACGTGCAGGACAGAGAGGATTGGTAGGTCAATTCTGTTGTTCAAAACTGTTGACTTGCATGAATCGTTGTAAGATACTTTGGACTCCACGGAACTGTCATTTTTTCTGGGAAGCGCATATCCAAAAAATATGAATGAACGTAACGTTAAAGGTTTTCACTTTTAAATATCTCGTTGTCTGGTTCGATTCTTAAGGCCCTTCTTGTTCAAAATCTTAATTAGTAGTTCTAAAGAAATATAAAATCGCGGAAAATTTTTTCTCCTTAAATCTAATATAAATGCCCCTCATATAAACGAAGTGATAAAAAACTTTTTCGGAGAATTCGATTTGAAAATTCATGATAATATTTTTATTGGAACCCTAGTTCGCATCTAGTGCATCATTGTGCGATTGCGATTCAAATTGGATATTGTTACGATTTATGTTGACCATTCGATACCTCGCTAGCTGGATAAATACTAGCCGTACTAACGGTCTATGAGAAGCGCGGAAAGAATCTGTTCTTACGTTGCCAAAAACGAATAAGAATACACTAAGTTTAGCCTGCGAAGGTTGTGGAAATAGAAGGCCAAGTTCAATCATAGCTACTAGTACCAGCATTCTCATCGTTAACTGGATTTTATATGCGAATATTAGGGAATCACAATTGCCAACCGAAGCGTAATTTATTCTATCCACTTTTGGTTGCAATCAGCACAGCTCTAGGAAATATTCACAGCAACTTTCAATTATCTCTACGTACATTTAACAGTTGACTGAACGATATCCTGTGATGTGAACTGAGGCAAATTGCATCATGTTTACGCATTAGAAATGATTGAAGTGAACTTTTTTTCCAAACATAAAACTACATCCTGCTGCACAAACAAATAGTAAATCATCGTATTGAATCAAGCAGTACTCCGATCGGCAAGCTTCGTTGGCAAATACAAACTCTCGAAAGCGCAAAAAAAAAAACAACCAACCCTCTGGTGAGACCATTGAGCTGTAAGATTGCCGGTGACGCGGGAGCATAAGACGATGTTTTTCCTTGGGCAGTTCACATTTTTTAGCATTTTCTCGCAATTCCAGCATCTTCTGACGAAGGTCCAAGGTACATGTTCGAATGCACTAGAACAGAGCGCAATCCCAGCCATAGTAAAGGATGGCGAAGTAGAGGAATTTAAATTGATCCCTCCAGCAGCAGCTGCTGCAGCCGAACAGTTCCCTGCCTCCTATCAATGCAAAGGGATGTTTTTTTCTTGAATGTAAGTTTGGGGGTGGTTAGACATGTGTAGCAAGTTTCTGCACGAAGCGCACGAAGGGATTATCCTGTCCCCGTGCATTCACAACCAGAGGCAAGTAAATCGAAATGCTGCATAAGAGAAAAATGCTCCACCCAAAAGGAATGGAATATGAATCACCTTTTTCTGACGGTGGTTACGTCGGATCTACATTCTACACTTCAATTTATTTTCCTGCCCAGTTCACGGCAATGAGGGCCAGGAGAAGGCATCTGGTAAAACAGAAGAGTGGCTGGCTCCGGAATCAGCTTAGCCACCCACCCACGGAGAACGAAAACGATGCGCTCCCCTGTGAGCTGGACTGGGAAAATTGCTGCATCAGAGCTTTGCAGGAACTGTTAACCCAAATGTGCCGCAGGTCTGGCAAATCGATCGAACAGGTACGTTTATATTATATTATTTGCTCGTTGGGTGTTCCGTTCCTACGTTCAATTCAAGCTACTTCGGGTGTTGTTTGAACTCTGTTTGCTTTGGACCGCTTATTTTGGCAGATTTTACAGTATTTTTTTCGAAAGTTAAGCAGTACAATATATGGAGAATAAAAGACAGAGCTTTATCTCATCTAATGGAAACGTGAAAACCTAATGAAAACATAGTTAGTAATTTGGTTAATATGAATTGATTCTTTTTTTAAGATCTATGATTTAATTTTTCATTAATTGAAATCTACAGCAATAAATTTCCAAAAATATTGTTAATTTTTTTGATTTCCTGAAGTATGTGTATTTTAAGCATTTTCATAAATGCAAACCACTTTGAGATTGCTTTTAATAAATGTGCATCAGTAGTTCCGTTTTTTCGTGAGCAACGAAATATATCTACGTTGTTGCGTGTCATCTGATTCGTCAAAACGAAACAAAACTATTCCGAAAAAAAATTCCAACTTACCTATCACATAGATGACAAACACCCACAGGTTCAGCGTCAGTCGTATTCGGTTCCTCATTATGGTTGTTTTGGTGCCTGTCGAACCGTATGACGATCCTGAATTATTGCGTTCACTTCAATCTGCAAAATGCAATGCAGCGAATCTATCCACTAAAATGTCCCACAATTTTCATCATGCTTCAACTGGCAAATAGACGCATTTTCCAAACCGCGCACAACAATTATTATCATTACTATTAGGCGAGACACACGAATCAGCACTAACCCTAGCTTCACTAGCTAATCCACCGGATGCTTCGCGGTGACCGCACATAATTACCAGCGACAGATTTTCTTCAAACTGTTTGCTTTTGAAACCGATGTTCTGCCATCAAACTGCAATCAAACAGAGCCGATTGCCAGAGCCGAACCCCTTTCGCACTTCGTTCAGCTACGTGTTTATTTCCGCCGAAACATCTGCTCTTCCGCCCAATCGGCGGGAATTGGGGACTGAATCCCAACGCGCGAAATAATCTCCTGTTTGTCCATGTTTCGCAGATGATTGCAAATCGATTTTCCTCTACATCTGCCAAGTTTTGTTGTTCTTTCGCGAGATTGGGTGGTGTTTTTCTGCTGTCAGCTGACTTCCTTCCACCCAACGTTCTCCGCGCGGTGAGCGTTCGAATTCAGTGAACTTTTCCGCTATCCAATGCTTCACCGATTCAACATTTCTGAAAATAAATCCAGATAGTAGGAAAAAGGGACGTTAAAATAAACAGGGAAATTTTTTCTCTGGAATTTATGGAATTTTATTTATTCAAGTTAGATGCGAATCGAATTGTTGATTCACAGTCAATGAATCAAAATAAGATCGAGCCAGTTTTAAACCCTTAGCTCTGGCATTTGGTGGTTGATGAAAGTCGAGAGAGTTTTCGCAAATGGGATTACTTTTGTGGAAATTGATAGCTTTAAATGATTATAGGTAAAGCCATAGTTGTCACTGAAATAGAAATCATAATCGAGATTCGCTAGCAGAGGTTATAATATTCGCTCATTCAAACGACAAGCAGTTTACCGCACAGCTTTTTCATCCTTAGTAGGCACGGACCCAACTTTTCACCTTTCAAGAAATTGCGAGAATTTGCTGACAATGCAGTATGGAATCGTGATAATTTCGCAGCTTCGAACCTCGTGATAAATTAAGTTCAAGAAAAACTATTAATATATTACATTTAAGAATTTATTTCCCCACATTATTGCAGTATTTTCATTCTAAGGATCTGTATCTACTCATTTTGGTGAATTTTTGCGAAACCATTACTTGCTGTTTTACTTTAGGCGCGAAAATATCCTCTCATATTATACCGCGAAAAGATGAAACCCAATGCTGTCTTGTCGAGAAAAGTTGGAGAGTAAACAATATTACATCGTATGTTTGCTTTTTTATTGCTGATCGAACTAGGTGAAATATCGCCTTATTCTGTTCACGAATGCGAAAATTGTAAACTCTGTACGCTAGAGTGTACCATGTACCTACTACTTAAAATGCATACAATATGAATGTCTCTGAGTTTCAACCGTCCAAATACGGTGTCGTCTATGTAAGAACGGCCGAAAACTCAAAAATGCTACTTTGCTGCTGCTGGGCAGTTGATACGAAGTTCCGTAGTCAGATTCACAAAGATCGGAAGAAAATAACTCAGCGCGCTGAATAGCTACCATTTGCTGCAGAGGAGTTTCGAAAAATGTAAGAGTAATTTTGCGATATTTTTTAACGTAGGACTACGTCTTTGTTTTCGATATGGGGGTGCACTCCGCAAATTCTACAAAAATGGTATGTAACGAAAAGTGGTCCAATTTTAAACGCATATAATTCAGCCATCTCACGATAAATTTTCAAATTTTTTGCACAAATCGCCCCGAAATACTTCTAAGAATAGATTCCAATAGATAAACCCAAAGATTTTTGATATCATAGCATTAAAAAGTTCAATAAAATACAACCTTGTCAAAATATCGCGCATTAACACACAGAAGATAGCGCTTCCCAAGCCCTGTACGACAGATTGGTGTACCTAGCGCGCTACGCTTCTATGAATGACGTCATCATCGACTATTTAAAGAACGGACTTGGGCAGACACGCTCAGTTCCCTGTTGAACGGCTGGCGAAGCAGATCACTGCGCTGTGTTTTTTACAGCCAGTGTAGCTGAGTTAGAAGTCCGTTACACTGGCTGCGGAGGGACACTACCCTGTGTCGTCCAACAGGCGACCGCTCCAACTGCTTCCTAAATGCCGCTGTAATGTTGCCAGTAAATTTTTGGTTTAACTAGCACATGTATTTGCTATTTGCGCTTGTAATTAAGTAATGTAGTGGTAGTAATAAGCTTCCCATTTTGGTTTAAACGCAAGGACAGTTTTTAAAACAGGATTTGATTAATTAGTTTAGCTCATCTAAGCAATTTTATCAATTCTGTAATTTAAAAGGAATTTTACGGAGCTTGGTGAATTTGGCCCCACTTGCAACTGGTATAATCAACCTGCACAAAGTGTGGCATAACGCAGGGCTGTTTTTGGAACAAAATGTGTTATCATTCAGCCCTTCGCTATGCAAAATCACGATTATATGACAGATTGGCTAAGCGCAACCGTTCCTTTCAATCGGGAAAGGCCGCGTGGAATTTTGATGAAATGCGCTAATAGTGCCGTGGTGGTACTAGTTGTCTCTTTCGCTCTACCCATCATCATCAGCGTTGACTCATTTTGCATTGTGCGCTTGGGTTCAATGTTTGTGGCGAATGTGTTGGTAGGTAGGGGAACTGGCGGTAAAATGAACACGTTAAGCAAAGTCATTATTTTCTAACTAATAAGTGAATGAGATATTACAATCACCTTATATGTTTCTTGTTAGACATGTTTTGTACATATCTGGTAAAAATACTTCGTCATAAACACATTTTTTCAAACATGATTCTTGATTTCTAAACATGTCCAAAAATGAGGCATGTTTATAGCGAATGGGTGAAATGAACATGTGGCGGTGGTAAAATGAACAGCTTCTGGTGACCAGCAAAATGTCCTGTATGTATGCAATGCGCAGCGTTGGAAAGCATTTTCCGATCAATGCTAATATCCCAACAAATCATGAGCTTTGCATACACACAGGGCATTTTGCAGAAAAAAAATTGTCACGGAAGAATTGAATTTTCATGACGTAATATCAATCATTTTACAATCCTGTGGCATCGAAACACATCTACAAACTTGGGGTTATCCATGGGTGTTTGAACTTTTAGGATCTGTTTGAGAGCAACTAGAAAGCTTGGTCTATACATGAGATGTGATTATATTGTCTAAAATTTGATTTTTCTTCACCGGTCCGGGTGTTTTTCCCACACACTAAGTACTAAGAAAATAAATATTTTACATTAAGTAGTATAGTCCTACGTCTACAGTTCGTGCAACCCCATAGGGCTGCCCCTTGTAGTTTTATTTTTCTCTCAGTTTGAATAAAATTATATGAAAATTTTATGATAATCGGATGAAAAATTAGTTTTTAACATATCGTTGAAATAAGTGATGTCAAAGATTTATGTTTAATTTAATTCATGAGAATTGTTCGTAAATTCAAATGGCTATATCTCAAGAAATACTTAGTCGATTTAAGTATTTTTAACTTCTTTGGAAAGTAGAATGAATATGCTAAATTATTCTGCATCAAGAAAAAACAATTGAGAAATTCCATGTCATATCAGTAATTTTTCTTTCTACGTTGTACAATTTTTAAAATGGTCTGCTGTGAATCTGACTCACAATGTAGCATTGTTTCAAGATATATAGTCCTCATCTTGTGAATTTTACGCCGAAATTGTTACATCTATGTTTTTAAAAATACCCAAATGGAGATAGTCTGTTGATCATAAATCTTCTTACAAATTGGTTGCCTAAACAACATCACATTATTGAAAAATTAGTGATTTTTACAAGGTTTGTCAACAACAGTTAGCATCTAATTGTCTACTATTATTAACGTGTATATTAACTCTTTAACAACTAACGCCTTCAAATGTGTTTATAGAAAAGTAATCGAAAAAAAGAATTTTGGAAATTCAAAACCGATATCTGGAATGGATACAGTTACCCAAAATTAGTTAAAAACCTAGTTTTAGCCACATAAACCAATTTTTATAATTTAGTGACAACTTTGTATGGAGAGGTAGCACTGTGTATCGGGAAGCAAAAGTTTATGTCTTTGTCGGACAAGCTCTTTGGAAGGGCCGATTGTACCCCGCACATAATCGCGAAGATTTCTGCTTGGAATACAATTCAATATTTATCTAGCGAATGAGGCTGCTCCAATCTCATTTCACGACAGTAGACACCAGCTTCAGCACGTCCCTCCATCAGAGATCTATCAGCGCAACAGTTGTCTCCATATATCCAGACAACCACTCTTCTAGAGAGGGAATCTCCACATATCTTCACTCCATGTTATTATATCGTCGCTGTTGTGCTATCTTATGACAAACGCCATTTTGGGGTGAACTGAGTTAGATATGCCATGTTACTAAATTTTAAAATCTCCATAAAGTCGCGTTTTCAGAATTTTGAAATTCTGCTGGGTTACTGAGATATAGCGAAACACGATTATGTCAAGCGCCAATTTCTCGAGTGATCGAGTTGTGCTATCTTATGACAAAGAAAAAAGAGACAACATTCTTAGTTTGTTGGCTTGCTATAAGCCGAAAAGCTTATAGCAAGCCAACAGATGTCTCTGATGACATAGGTAATTCCTATGCAGATCAACCATAAGCATTAGCTAGGTTCTTGTCACGGGAGCAAAACTTTTCCTACCATAGTTTTTTTCTGGGAATGGTTGGCTGATATATTCAAGGTTATTGAACAAATTTCCTTTTGAGATTTCCACTTGTTTTGGAAAGTATACCGAAATGTAGTGATGGATTATGCAAGACGAATATTTGTTTCGCCTAGTCACCTGTCAACAATAACATTGTTTGATAGACATAGTCTCTAAATTGTCAATGAAACCATCTTTTGTTTATTGTTTTTCCTGAATAAAGGAGGAAAATTGGGAAAACTTTGTGTTCCAACACTATCATTTTGCAACCTGATATTGCTGCTATCGCATGGAAAAGTATAACATTGGACATAGTGATCTATAACGCATAATTTTACGAATCAGTTATAATTCATTTTTATATGAAATCTTCTGTGCACATTTGTGACACGTCATACATATTTTATCATGAATACACACTTATGACACGTATGCGAGTGACTTTGGTTTACATTTTAAGCAAAAACTGTAAGTGTAGTCAACCGATCTTCACACAAATCGAGAGATTACTTCAGAAAAGATAGAAATATCGAATGTCTTCTCCGAAAAGCTTCTAGCGTTTATAAATTTTAAGATATTCAATCTCAAACTTTAAAAATCGTTTTTCTCGAAAAGTGCTAAATGGCGCTTGTCATAAGATAGCACAACAGCGACGATTAGTTCACGCAGTGCTTCCGATTTCCGATAACCACCTTACCCTATAATTTTCATAACACGTTACTTTTGTTTACAAATGGTATTGCATATAGTAATGCAATTCATGCATATAGAATATTTTATCGCAAAAGGTCTAATACATATAACAATCAACAAAAAAGTGGTTCATCTATAGGGGGATATACGGTAGACTAGCCCTTATTCATCTCATTAGTCAGTATGTCACACTATTTTGATTGTAGCTCGGCTTACAGTGATTGGATTGCGCTAAAATAGGTATCAGCAGCCTTGCTTCGTTTCTAAGAAGCAGCCCGACATAAAAAATCTGTTTTGAAAGGTGTAGAATAGTCGCGGTACAAAAATTCGAGTACAACACCCCCTTATTCATCCTACCATTTGACATAATGCGTTGAATAGAGATAGCAGACACTGCTCTAACTAATGTATTCGAATGGGTGGGATAAATACAGGAGCTATGATGACTTAGGGCACTGTTACCCTATGTTTTTTCAAATCTTTCACTACTGTTTTTCTGATGTTTTGAAACGGAACCCAAAAGCCTTCGAAATTTTATAAAAATATTTTTTTACCCCAATTCTTCAACGTGATTTCAAAACTATTAAAATAGTTTAACAAACAGAATCCTTCAATTAAGTTAAGAACGCTTTGAACGATGGATTTCGTTGTAGGATCAGTGTATTATTATTATTACAATACCTCTCCCTGTCCCAACATTCCCCAATTTCCCCTAGTTGGCAATTTTCGGTAGTAACTGAAGAACTGAGTTGATCTGAATTCGGCAGTTCAGGGTAATGTGCAGGAGGTATAGAAAATGTGCCCGTGCTGTTGCTTTCGATGTAGAGTGTTACAGTCACAGATTCATAGATTCAATTACAGCACTTTCGAGCGACACACACACCAATAATGTTTTCCGCCTGGTCGTAATGTGTGCGGGAAAAGCATTGAAAACGGAATTAGTTCGCTCAATCGCTTGCGGAGCTTACTGTTCGGTGATGGGGTTGGGGTGTTAAAGAAAATAATATATGGTAGGGTGGAGTAATTTTTTAATGTATGTATAATAACCCCTCTGTAAACTTGTGAAGAATTGCACTCTAGTCATGGAGTAAAAAACGAATGAAATGAACAACATGAATATGAATTCGAACAACTTTGTGTCATTCTCAATCTGTAAATAGCTATGCTTCGCAAACATTGTGCCTAAAACGATAACATCTTTTTATACTCTAACTTTTTTATGAGTTTGGAATCAAATCCTGATGGTTTGCGTACGAGGCAATCGACTTACCAACTACGCCATGCCCGCCCCCTACTAGTATAGTATTATCCACTGATATTGACATATTACCAAGTCTAAGTCTTACACTCAGCTAGTTGATGCAACGAATATTCCAGTAAATTTAAATGCAATCGTTTTAGTGGAGTACCTCAAATATTTCGAATGTTGCATCACTCTAATAATTGCAAAAGGATCTGCAATGACCTGGCCTGGGAATATGTCAGAGAATGTTTTCTCTGCGCGTTCGAAGGAAGAATTTCTTTTTATTTCTACTTCGATGTCTGGCCATTCCACAAGAAAGTTTGTTATTTGATTTTTAAAAGTGGTAAGAAATAGTTAGGAAAAACTTTGTTGTTATTTTAACGCAGTTTCAAGTTCTTATCTTAATTTGGGTGGGGTTGAATTGAATAAAAGATCAGATTTTTAAATTTTTTTGGTTAGCATTCTTATTTGTTTATAACTATTACTTTCCACGTTTTCGTTCTGCAGCTGGCACGTACGATCCACAATAAGATCGATTATAAATGAATTGTGTTCTATCTAAAACTTCCTTTTATGCTAGGTCTGCATGTTTTTTTTCCACTTCTGCATGATAAAGCATCCCAAAAACTATCAGCAACCGTGAAAAAACACTTGCCAAGGATTTTCTCATCCAGTCCGTCAATTAATCATGTCATCCTCAACCCATACAGTGCGTTTTCCACTTCATGCTTTCAGAGCTCCGGACTGAGGGTAAAAAATAATATCACTATGGTCCCATAACTGTCATCACACTTATCACCGTTTTGCGTAGTTACCTACATGATGTGTGTTTGTGTTAACAACACACCTTTCTGGGACTAACAAACATGGCGGCTCACTAGTGTGCAGTATTTCTGTTTTGATTGGGAAATAAACAAATACGCGATGAGTGTAACTCGGAGTTGCGGGAATTGCATAACTTTAATACCTGTATCTATATTTTAGTCTGAAATTCATATTTTTTTTGCTGCATTGAATTTGCTACTCGTACCGGAGCCAGGTAAAGCAAAAATCACTTCTGTAGAATGATTGACTGTGGTGTGGTTTTTCATTTTCCCCGTTGGATCCTTTTATTCTCTTTCAATGACGGATTCTTTTGATTGTGTGGGTAGGAGTATCTGGGTCATGGACATCCTTTGATATAGGTACAGTGCCGTCAAAATATTTTAGTACCCGCTTGAAAAATAGCGTATCTTTTATACTCAGTTGTGAGACAAATCTTGGATAAAGATATGTTGAACTGTAACACTTTGCCATTTGTT
Organism: Topomyia yanbarensis; assembly: GCF_030247195.1. Lineage (NCBI taxonomy): Eukaryota > Metazoa > Arthropoda > Insecta > Diptera > Culicidae > Topomyia > Topomyia yanbarensis. The sequence goes on from NC_080672.1 coordinate 125,292,896, forward strand.
TGGGGATTTGTTATTCAAAAAGTCTACGATTAGGGTTACCACCTACGATAAAACTTTGACCCGGGGTAGATTTCAAGATAGATAGAATTTCGAATCAAAACGAATTCTTGATACAATTTGATTGTTGAATCAAAAAACAAAGCACATTTCATGCCTACTGTAATCTGTCAGGATTAAAATTTAGACCTAGATGAACAATTATTAAATTTTACTCATACTAACCATTGAGCGCAATATTTAGACTGCCGTTTGCAGGTTCGGTTAGGTGAATTTCGATTCTCCCACTTAACCGTAAAAATCCAAAAGCACCAACCACTCTCGCTGTTGATATACAGGAAGCAAAGAATCCGGTGATGCGTTTTCACAGATACTTAGAAGGCTCCACCGAAAGGGCAAAACTCAGCTTCCTAGATAACAGTGAAGGCCCACTGTAGGAGTTGACAATAATTACACTGAGAGAACACGATATTTCTCGACCCGATTGGCTGAGAAGACTACCCGCAATCCCGCCAAGCAAAAGATGAGCATCAAACAAGTGTGACCTAATTTCATGAAGTTAAAGTAAGTTGCTTTTATAAACTACTAGCTAAGACCCATCGCGCGTTGCTGCGACTTTCAACGCTATAGGAGAAAACACAATTTGTTCCGAAGCGCCATCTGGCGGGTAGGTAATCCCCAACCAATAGCACACAAACACGCCCCATAACAAATGCTTACTATGTAAAAATTTTGACGGCAATCGGTTAAGCCATTTGGGAATCCATAAATCATATACATACAAACATTGACTTATGTATATATATATATATATATATATATATATATATATATATATATATATATATATATATATATATATATATATATATATATATATATATATATATATATATATATATATATATATATATATATATATATATATATATATATATATATATATATATATATATATATATATATATATATATATATTAGAGTGGGACATGGTTATATGAAAAAAATTAAATTTGACTCCGAGTAACTTTTTGGGTCCCATTTAGCTCCCAGAACAACTCTGCAAATTTCTAGCTCGATGGGTGATACTATATTTTTGCGCCCACAGTTTAAAGTTTACATGGGATTTCGTATGGGAAAATTGTCTTTTGCAAATTAATTCTTCCAAGAGTCGCCCGTTATCACCTAAAAATAAACAGACGTCTGATTTTTATAGGAAATTTGTCAAGGAAACAAAGTTTAGAAGACTGCAAAACGATCTGATGCTTGTGTAAAAAGTTATTAAGCAAAAACCGATTGATGCCCAGACGATTGATGAAAATTTCACTTTTCATAGCATCATTGCTTCTAATGGTTTTATTATATACAATTTTTTTTAACTTTCTCTTATTATGTACAAAAGAAGCCTAAATTTATCCCTCAAAACCTTGTGAAGTTGCCAAATAGTACAGATAAACGATTTAGATACGTTAAGAGAGGATTAAAACAAAATTGCGTATAATTGGACAACCAACAGCAGTGATGCTAGAAAAAATGTATATTTTATCAATCGTCAGAGGATCAATCGGTTTCTGCTTAATAACTTTTTTCTTAATCATCAGATCGTTTCGTGGTTTTCGAGACTTTTTTTCTTTGTTAAATTTCCTATACAAGCCACATAACGATTTATTTTTAGGAAGTAATGGGCGACTCCTGGAGGAATTATTTTGTTAAAGTTAACTTTCCCATACAAAATCACATGTAAACTTTAAACAGTGGGCGCAAAAATATAGTTTCACCGATCGAGCTAAAAATTTGCACAGTTGTTCTAGGACCCAAATGGTACCTAGACAGTTGCTCGGAGCTGGAATCTATTTTTTGTCCCACCCTAATATATATATATATATATATATATATATATATATATATATATATATATATATATATATATATATATATATATATATATATATATATATATATATATATATATATATATATATATATATATATATATATATATATATATATATATATATATATATATATATATATATATATATATATATATATATATATATATATATATATATATATATATATATATATATATATATATATATATATATATATATATATATATATATATATATATAGATAGATAGATAGATAGATAGCTACTTAGTTGAATGTAGATTTACAACTTTAACAAATAGCACTAAATAGTTTTGTAAATAGTTCTGGTGACGTTTGGTAATTTTCATTTTTCTTATGTTGCGTGTGATACACCAAAATACTTGAACCAACCACTTTGAAACGAATAGTCAGTTGAGCAAACTAAATCAGAACCCAAGAAGTGACAAAGCTAATTTGCACTTTCCCTTAATATTGCTAGGAAATATTAAGATCAGTTCAAAAAAGTTAAAATATCCATCTCGATCCAGAGGAATTAACATGAAATCCGGAGCCCGAGAGAGATCACCCCCAAAATCCGGAGTGGTCGCAACCCAATCTATGATCCTAAGAACACGTTTAAATTATGTAAACAGTATCTAGAGTAGATAATTTAATCTTTATTGAGATGCAGTTGAAAGAGTTACACTGTCCAAGAATCATTTTTAGGAATTGTTGAATGTTGCTCCTCCTTGTTTATGGAAAAAAATAATTCTGGAGACAATTTAGAATAGGACCTAAGTAACATTGAGAGCCTCTGTTTGTTTACTTACTCTTACGATTATTACGACGTCACTATAACACTTTACACTATTTACCAGTACATATCTAAAGTCGATGATTTTTACTAGAATATTATGCAAAGAGTTGAGTACTAAATGTTGAAACGACCGAGTAATGAACAGAAGAAAAAGGCCCCAAAGAGAATTCCTCATTGTTACTTACGTTCTATTCTAAATGTCCTCTAGAATTTAACGATCGCATTCATGCTCCGTGGGATGCAGGGGATTTTACAATCCATATAGATTACTAAAAGATGTGATTTACTGAAAAGTATAATGTTATTAACATGCTAAGATTTTTTATGGTACTGTAAGTTGAATATGTAATATGGGTTGAGTTCGGATTCAGCTAGCCCGGACTGTGACTGTTTATCATCTAGCTTCAGGACTTTTTAAAATTGATCACACTTGAAATTTCCATCATAAACCCGAGCAAATTCGTTTTGAAAAATGATTTACCCCCTGCACCCACATCCTGAATTAAAGGTAGTCATTTTGATCAGATGGTACAATGCAGAACTATACCCTGGTTGTAGTTCTATGTCACAATAACTGGGGACTATGACAGAGGTGAAAAAGTAATAAAATATTACGGCGTTACCTATAAAAATTTAATATATTTTTGAATGGTCATATTGATTACTAGGCAAAGTCGTTAAAATTTAGCAGATTGAACGTGAACATAGCAAATGTTTCTAAATAAGGTAAACATGTCTAATATGCCTTCCTTAAGCAAAAATAGCTATATTCCAACATTCTACACTTGAACTCCGCACCAACTACTCTAATTTATTGTAATATTGGTTAGAAATTTATTTATTAAAAACATCCTAATACAAATATTATTAAATATTTTTCGAAGATGCCTAGATTCAAGTTTTTTCTTTCACCCTGGGCAAAATGCTCCCAGTAACAGTGTAATAGGCCCCACAACAAGAGGATGGTATGCCCCACAGCAATCGGTGAGAATGCCTCACAACAATGGGTGGGGCGTTTTAGCCGATAATGAGCTGTGATGAATGCATGAATAATTCTACACGCATACATAGTTTTAAGCTAAGCTTAAAACTAAGATAGTAACTATAATATTCTAGTAAGCTACTTGAGGCGAATGACCCGCGTTGTTAAAGCCTGAAATAAATAAATAAAATAAATAAATAAATAGTAAGCTACTCGAAATAGTTCTATCAAATCCAACTGTTTCTAAGTGGTTCTAATGCTATTGGAAAAAGTGGGAAGTTACATCAAAATAGATCTTTTGAAACTTTTGTGTATACCAAACTAACTTGGTACGTTGATTTCATGAAACGATACTGCTACTCTATTTTATAGATTCTCAGGACATTCACCGCCGATGACCGCTTATCCGTCCTATTTCGTCGCTTTTGTGCTATCTTATGACAAGCGCTATTTAACACATTTCGAGATAAACGATTTTTAAAGTTTGAGATTGAATATCTTGAAACTTATAAATGGTATAAACAATTCAAAGAAGACAATTGATGCTTCTATCTATTCTGAATTAATCGCTCAAATATTACGAGGATCGGTTGACTATGTTGCGAGTATTTACCATAAATGTAAACAAAAGTCGCACTCACACGTGTCATAGGTGCGTAACGATGATAAAATTTTTATGACGTGTCATAATCGTGCATGGTAAATTTTCCATAGAAAAAAAACATCAATTATTATCTTTTGTTCATACCTTTGGCTTATTTTTGTCCATAAACAATCGGTTCGATGCATTTTGAAGGAAGTGAGTTGGGTAGTCCAAAAAAACAATTATTTTTGGTTACAGTGTTGCCAAATATGCACTATTTACAGTTTAAAACTTAAACTGTATTTTTCTCACAATTCGTATATTTTTGTTTTGAAAATGATTATGCTATTTTGTTTCTCAGATAGATAGATAGATACATAAAAACATTTTATACATCAAGTTAACTTGAGCCAATCTCCAGAAACAGTAATTTGAAGCAAAAAATTTCTCAGCACGTTTCTGGCTATATCTCAGTAATCAAGCAGAATGTCAAAATTCTGAAAACGCCACATTGTAGAGACTTTTTAGACAAGTGATGTGGCATATCTAACTCAGTTTACCCCAAAAAGTCTTTTGTCATATGAAAGCACAACATCGACGATATTTCATTGATGGATTCATTGGTTTTAGCATTTTTTATTCATTTTGTTCATTTAAGTTCATTTTATCTATTTTATTCGTTTTATCCTTGGATTCCTTCTGATCAGCTTCTTCATTTCGTGCATTTTATTCATATTATTCATTTTACAATATAAGTAAGTATTTCCTGTTTTCATTTTATGCATTTTACTAATTTTTTCAGTTCACGCATTTTATTCAGTTTTTTAATTTTTATAATTTGACTATTTTTCTGTCATTCCGTTTATTCGTTTCATCTAAACAATAAATTTAATACAAATTAATTTATTTACTCCTTTTTTATTAACGACTAAGAGTGAGCTAACTGTCCTTTTTTATGTTTTTAACGACATTCAATTAGCAAGGAACTGGAAAATGAAGCATATTTTTCAATATTGAGGGCCACAGTACTCAAGGGAGAGCAAGGAGTTCAAGGAAGAAAGTTTAGAAAAGCGTGGAAAGGGTCATATGAGCAAACTTACAGTTTACCGGCAACTTAACCCTTTGTTTGCTGCCGTAGGAGTCAGGATCTTTTGGCTTTACAATGCGAATCACCTGAGTCTGCGGCATATCCGGACGAGCGTAACTTCATGCTGTAGGAACCGACAAAATGTTAAGTCACGGTAAACTTCAATACTAAGCTTTTTACGACGTTGGAACTCATTGAATGAGCAAAAAAAAAAAAATTTCGAGATAACATGAAATCTCGACGTTTCATGCATTTTAAAGATGTTTGGCATCAAAAATACGAATTCGATTTCTGAAATTTCATGGGGTCCCCCCTTTGAAAAAAAAAATTGAGTTCCGGCTTATATGGGAATTTCATATGTGACCGGACGTCTATATTTCCGGACCCATATAAGCGATCCGTACGAAATTTTATAGACATCTGTGGGGATATTATAACTATCATTTGGGACTAAGTTTGTGAAAATCGGCCCAACCATTTCCGTGAGTTCGTCAATTTTGAAAGATGGCCGCTTTTTCCGGGCACTTCCGGAACCGTCTATGGTGGTCAATGTAGTCAACGAAAGTTTGGTTGGCCGCCGGTGACCTAGAACAGCAAATTTAAGTTGTTTGAGAGACATTTTAGCGAAATTTTTACCTTTTTTGCTTTCATCGGAATATCGGTTTGAATCACAATTTGCTATGTGATCGCACGCCACAACCTGTAACTCCGGAAGCGGAAGTCGGATCGGGATAAAATTAAATAGCCATTTACGGGGACGCAATACCTTTGATTTGAGATCAAGTTTAGTCGAATCGGTCTAGCCATCTCCGAGAAACCGATATGACTGTTATTCTGAATTTAGATGCTTCCGCCGGGGCTTCCGGAACCGATGATAGTGGCCAATGTGGCCAAATAGACTTTGAATGGATGTTAGTGACATAATACCACAAATCGAAGTAGTTGTGGTCATATTTTGGAAAAAATTTCACCTTTATACATTCATTGTAGAATTTATTAAAATCGACATTTTCTGCGTGTTCGTACTCATCACCCTGTAATTCCGGAACCGGAAGTCGGATCCATTAGAAATTCAATAGCAGCCTATGGGGACGTTGTTACATGGGAACCTTTGATTTGAGACTAAGTTTGTCAAAATCGGTTCAGCCATCTCTGAGAAAAATGCCATTTGCCGAACTCGACGAACTGAATCGAATGGTATATGTCACTCGGTCCTCCGTTAAAAAGTCGTCTTTCAGAGCAATTGCAATAGCTTTCTATTGAGAAAGGCAAAAAGCTTTTCGTGTTTCTTGATTTCGCCGTTTTTAAATAAAAATAGTTTTGAAACCTTATATGCACTAGAAAAAAGTTGGGCATGAAAGGGTTAAGATTTTTCACGATTTAATATTTATTTCTGTTTCTTAATGGGTTGAATAGAGTCTTCTCGAAATATTAGGTCCTGAGGACGAAAGTTAGATTTTTTTTACAGAACTACAAAGGTGAAATAGATGATGAATTTTGAGAAAAACTGTCTTCAAACCAAAGTTATTCAAATGAATATATCTTTCTAGTTAAGATTCCGATTAGGGTCGAACTGTTTCATTAGAAAGATTATTTGCAGGACTTATAGTTACCATTCGATTTAGTCGATACAAGCCTTTCTTCTCGCTCAGAAATGAAGAACAAATAATAAATCATGCTATAAATTAAAGTTATAATGTTCAAAGTGGTTGTATTTCTTTGAAACAGTTCGGAAAGATAACTTGTTGTTCATGATACTTGAAAATTGGTGTTCTTTCCGAAAATGAATATCTTGTTTTGACCCTTGCCCCGAGGTATGAAAAAAGGCCATTTTTCATGATATGCCTAAAGGAGACGCATGATGTGTATTTTGCTAAAAAACTCACCACACCAATTTTTTTTTAAATGAATTTTCGGATATAGTGCACTTTATATTCGTAAATGTTGAATTTTCGAACAACCCTAAGGTCAATATTTTGAGGTAATAAAAAAAAACAAAAAATAAACATCAAATGTGAATTCAGCGGCACAAAATTACCTTAATGTGAAGTTTTCATTAAATTCGGGCCACTTTTGAGGTTTTGTCCAACTTTTGTATGGAAGGTGTGTGCGGCGTCGACAGCTTTCACCCAAAGCTGCTGGATGGATCCCCATCATGGTACATTTTTTCTTCTTTTTTTTATTAACGACTAAGAGTGAGTCAATTTTCCGTTTTTGTGTTTTTAACGACATTCAATAAGCAATATACTGGAAAATGAAGTATATTTTCCAATATTAAGAGCCATAATTTTTTTACATCGCTTAATTTTTTGTTTAAATCTTTTAATAGTTATTTTTTTCTCTTTATTCACTTGATCATTTTCTTTCATTTTTTTTTATTTTATTCATTCTATTCGTTTTACCGATTTCATTAATCCCTGCATGCCTATAGTATTTATAAACAACAACGTTTTCGAACAGCTATAACTTTGACGTTGGATTTCCTCATATAAACATCTAAGGGTTTAATATCGCTTAGTTTTTCATTTTAATCATTGAATGCAATTTATTCTGTTTATTTTTTTCTTTTGATCTATTCTATTTGTTTTGTTTATTTCATTAATTTTATCTAGTTTGATATTTTAATGCATATGATTTTTTATGTTTTATTTATTTTATTTAGCTTATTGTTTTATTTATTCTATTCATTTTTTACTTTATTATTTTATTTATTTTAACTAGATTTATTTTATGTTATATTTTATTCATTTTATACATTACATTTATCTTTTGATTTTATTCGTTTCATTCATATAATTCAATTCATATATTTTATTCATTTTGCTCGTTTTATTCATTATATTCATGTTATTCACTTTCTTCATTTCATTCATTCTATCTATTTTATGCATTTTGTGTGTTTTACTTTTTTTACTTATTTTTTATAATTTTATTCTTTTTATTCATTTTGTTAATTTTGCTAATTTTTATTTTAAAATTTTATTAATTTTAGCAATTGTTTTATTTTTTTACAGTTCTTTATGCAGTTTCTTCGTTTTATTAATTCTGCTAATTCTTTTTAGTCTTTCCTTTTGTTGATTACATTCAATTTGTTATTTTGAATCAATTTAATATATTCTATTAATTTTAAAACTTTTTTTAAATTGTCTAGTGTTTTACTCAACGAGCTGAATCAATTTGATTTATTTATTCTATTGATTTGATTTATATTAATCGTTCGGCTAATTTTATTAATTTGATAAGTTTTTATCCAATCTTATTCATTGATTTCATTTGTTTTATTAATTTTCTATAATTTATTTATTTTATTCGAAGTATTATTCATGCTGAATGCGGAACTGTGTTCATCCCACCACTAGTTACCTACTTCACATGAGTAATGTGAACTAATGAATGATCCCACAGTGATATGTGTAAGAAATGTCTCGTCTCACTGTTAGGTGGTTTAGGTCGGTTTTTGTTTTTATCTAAATTTTTCTTGATGGGAAAGAATATAACACAGTATCCAGTTGATGTTTTTATTGTGAATTCACGGGACTGGTAGGCGGTCATTTTCCATCTAATGTATAAATATGACTGTATACCACACATGTTTTTTGCCAAAACGTGCGTTAAATTATTGACGTAAAAACCGAAAAATGTACAACAAAGTTGTTTTCTGGGTTGTTTTATGATGAATCAAAACTCTCATTCAGGTGATGTAAATGCAGTAATTATTGGCCCCGAAGTGCAATATTTATCACATAGTAGTGCTCTAGTTTTCTCATGTTTCAATCGATTTCAACTAAACCAGCAGATAAATTGTCCATGATTTATTAACTATTGGTCAAGCCCAAAAATCTGGAAATCTAGTTCCGGATTTACAAAGAAATCCTCTGGGGTTTGTCAGAGGGTCTTGTGAGCCATTTTCGTTTACAACTTCGGAGTATATATCATCGTCATCACCTCTAAATTAATTTAGGGACATGTGAGCCAATTTTACACGCTATATCAGACTTCGCAGTTCAGAGGACGCTGGTCCCATAAACCACTCCTCGTACATTCGAGCCTCATCCAGGAATGATTTGTAGTGATCAGTAGGATCGTAGCAATAGCCTTTCTATTGCGCTGCACCCCAAGAATAGGTTACGAAGTCTGTTGAAACCGAAGATCAAGTTTTAAAACGGAATGATAGTATGAAAGCTTTGTTCTGATTTAGATACTGTTCCGGGAGTTTTTTGTAAAAGACACCCACATAATACGCCATAGCAAACTTCACAGTTTTTTGTATAGAATACACAAAGGTACTGTATCATTTTCCGCATTCTATTCCTGGTCGCATTCGTGAATTTTTGGGACATCGCGGAACCGATTCCGGAGAAGGAAGTAGAGGAAACATATCTGAAGCATCACCACAGATTACAGTCATTTAGGCTAACCTAAGTAAGTAATTTTAACAAAAACCTATATGAACTTTCAAACCAATATACGTCGAAAGGTAGTGACTCACTTTTGCCATCTTCTCTACTTATCTTATTAAAGATGCAGTTTTATGAAGGTATCTTCTAATGATCTTTAGATGCATTAAGATCCATTCAAATTATATTCATCAGGAAATGTTTCCATTAACCCTCCGGAAGTCGCACAAATGGCTCACTGAACGAGCAGCCGCAGCTGCTCTAAGACGATTTCGCTAGATTTTTAAAGCAGCGTGCAATCAGTACACAAGCGCAACTGCCGGAAGGTTAAGCAAATAATATTAATAGGCAAATGTGGATCGAAACCGTCGATATGACATCCAACATTCTTTTGATTAGATTAGAGCAACTTAAATAAGTTCAGTTTAAACGAATCTTAAATTCAAAACCCAACAATACCCTAAAATACCCACCAAACAACAACAATCACGTATTGGACTTAGATGGTGCAACTTTAAATGTTACCGATAGTGTCGCTTTTAATAGCTTGATGGGATTACCGGATTATTATGCATACGATGTTGACCCGCTAGCGGGAGAGTCTTGAAGATAAAACCATTTTTAGATATAAACATCCGGTATAAATCCCCCCGTTGGGATCAATCTGGGCTAGTAGGGTTAAAAGGTCGGGTGTTAAAATCATTTTACTGAAGCGGTTAGTACATCCCGGTAGCAGCTTTCCATTAAAATGGCCCGCAAATTGATTTCTGTTTTTTTCATGCGTAGAATTTTCGCTGGTTACTTTCAACTGTGAGGCTACGTGAAGAGAGCTCTTCCCTCCTACGAACAGGGTAATGTCCTCACCGTCTCGTTAGGCCCAGCTGAGTCAGCGAAAAATCATCCGATCCTTTTATCTTTCACCAGCCAGCATGGCACACAGAACGCCTAGACGAAAGGATGCCCCACCTTCTTGCCAACCCGATTACTGCTCGCTTCAACCAGGGAAATAGAAGCTTCCGATTATATCGCTGAACAAAAGCACTTGGATTTTGCTTCCCACTTCCGGCTCTTTTATTTAATCGTTTTCCTTTGCGAGAAGCTTTCACCCCGCAGCGAAAGGGAAGAAATGGAACTTTTCCAAGTGTTTTCCCACACTTTCCCATATAGCGGTACAATGCACAATATTACAGACAACTTCAAATGGATCGACTTTTGTCAGGCGCGGAATTTCTTGTCAATTCGTTGTGGTGTCCCCTGGTTTGAATGTCTGTATATGTGTGGCTTCCATTCGCTAGCTTTCAGCAATGGTCCCCTACCGGAAAATATTTTTGATGGGTTGAATTCAATTGTCGTTCGCTCCAGTTGGATGTCCTGCATGCCATTGTCGGGGCGGATGAGGAAAATTTGGTCTAATTTTATTCTACACTTCCATTGCCATAAATAACTGTGGAACTTGGGTATGAATGTCCCGGTGGAAAGTGCTATTCGGTAATATCGATCAACAGACCAACACAATAACTTTGCTTTTAATTTGACAAATTAGTTTTTATTTTTCTTTCATTTCAACGGTCAAATAATTGGGGTATTGTCGGACGACCCACTGAAACGATTCCACGATGATACGAAAAGAAGAAATCGGGAGATCGATTAAGAGGATTGCAGGACGCAGTCTTATCTTACGCCTCAAACTTCTTTCGTTCATTCCACCACATCTGCGAGTTGATCGTGTAACTCTGGAAGTCTAATGTGGAAACCTGGCAAAGACTGTTTTAGGTTGGTTGTATCGCACTGGAGCACAGAGGCAATAATCACCGAACGAGTAGTTCTGACTAACACAACTCTTGTTTTTGATCCTCTCGGTCTCATCGTCCTAGTCGTCGTACAGGAAAAAAATCGTCCCGGTGCTTTGGAATCTAAAATTAAATTGGGACTATGCATATCAAAAAAGCTTCATAACTTCTGAATGTAGTATCTATTCAATCTATTCATTTTTGACAAATTCTCGACCGTGGAAATCTAGTTTCGATGGATGGATTTTTCGAATTTTGTGACCCTTCAGTGGCAGCATACTGTGTTTGTACTTTTTTTATCCAGTCTGTTTATTTGACAAGGCACGGTACCATTACAGCTTGAAGGTGCTAATTTCTGCATTTTACATTTTAAACTTATCAAAACTACACACTCAATTCATTTCGGTAATTTCCGCACAGATGAACAGCCAGTAAAATTTTTCAACTGATAATTCAGCAAAGTGGCGTTAATTTACTGATTTTCAGCGATATATTTACCGAGTTTATTCAAAACGTCACTTCTACTGAGATCTCGGTAAAAGCTTTGTTAGCTGAGTGCTCGGCTGTGCAAAACTCAGTAAAAGTAGCGAAAAAAGCTGGGATTGGGTAGAACAAGATTAAGTGTGTATGGGTTACACATTTTGTTGATGGAGTTTGAGTTTGCAGTTGATTTTAGCATCGGAGTAACAGCAACATCAGTCAAAGGCAGGGTTGCCACATTCACAGATTTTTCTAAAAATTCACAAATTTTTTTAAACAATTTTGCATCACAGAATCTTTTACACTGATGATAGATCTTTGGCATTTTCGTGATAATTTCACAGATTACCACAGATTTTTTGGAAATTTCACACAGATATTCTATTTTTGTTCTGTTTTGGGTATCACAGATGGTAAAAAGACTTTTTTGATCGAAACACAGATTTCAATGTGGCATCCCTGGACACAGGGGGGGGGGGGGCTACGATGACAGAGCAGAGAAGAAGATCAAGCTTGCAGTTTGTGGGAAATTGTCGGATGTTTCTCGTCGGACAGCAGCGAATCCTCCAGATGGGTCGTTTCCGGTTCCAGATTTGGTTTATGCAAGCATATTGTTGAGTGAAGACGATCACGTAGTAGTGCTCTGGTGCGAATTGGCACCACAAAATCAATACAGGGGACTTTTGAGAAAGAGAATAAGAAAAAGAGAGAAGCTGAATTCTTATATTGGTTGATTTTTGGAAGATGCGGGACATATAGGGACCATTCATAAATTACGTAACGCTTTTAGGGGGGGGGAGGGGGTTCAACAAGTTGTGACATGTTGTGACATAGGGGGGAGGGGGAGTTAGCTAGATCGTTACGTAACATGTTTTTACCGAAGAAAAAAAAAATTTCTAGGAATTTGTTACGTAACAGGGGAGGGGGGGATGAAGAAATTTGTGACAATTTGTTACATGGGGGGAGGGGGGAGTCAATTTTGGGCAATTTTTGCGTTACGTAATTTATGAATGGTCCCATAAGGGAGCTCGCGGCTGGGCATAACATCTCAAACTGGGGCGTTGGTGGTATGCCTTGGGCCTGAAGGCTATTCATTAACTTGAATATGGCGGAACTATACTCTATACACGCCTAGACAATGTATTCGTTGTCGTGATAACCGTCGCCATAAGCGCAGACAACACTATCCACGAGCTCAATACTCCGGAGATGTGCATCCAGCGTGTAATGGTTTGCCATTAGTCGGGAAATCAAACGAATGAAGTCACGACGCACATCCATCCCCTTGAACCAAGATTTATTCGATACCTTATGGACTGTCGAATGTATCTGCCTTTCTAGTTCACTATTGCTCCACGAAGCTTGCCAGCTTTGATGAGTAATGCTGAAAACTCCTTGAAGTAGATAGTTCTTTTATAAATGTCACCTTCTAGAGAACCCACCTTAACTAAGGAGTCCACCTTCTTATTGCCCGGAAGGGACCCAAGCCAAGGTAATCTGGAAAAATTTATCAGTTAAAGAACTCAGCAGCTCCCGCCGTTACCCAAAAAATAAGAGGATTGCTATCCATGCCTCATCGAGCGAAAAGCGTCAATGCAACTGAGGCTATCCGAAACGATGAAGTAATGGACTGCGGGTAAGTTGTCAATGACTCCAAGGCTATACTAAATATCAGCTAGTTAGTTCTGCGGCGTAAAATGATTCAGGCTACGCTGAGTTTGTAGAATAAGGTAAATTTTTTATTTGAAATACCGTAGCCGATCCGTCAGTGTGGAACATCTTACAGCAGTAGACCTTATGAAATTTATTGTAAAAAATGTTAAGGACCACTTGCGGGCGTATGTGGTCCGGTATTCCACGAATCTCATCCTTCATGGATATGTCGAAGTAAACAGAGATTCAGGAGTATCTAAGAAATGAGCACGGTTGAGATTATAAGAAGAAGGGTTGATATTCTGCTCCATGTACACGGAAACGCTCCCGATCGCATAGCAACTAATATATTAGTCGAATTTCTGAAATCGATTGGTTAAAATTTGGTACAGCTAAACGATTGTTTATTTTTCTAAACTTTCATTTTTGTTTTTGAATGAACAAAACAGTTGCTGAAACAACTAAATCATCTAGTTGAAAATGTGATGCTGTCAGTTAGCAAAGACACACACCATCCGAATCAGCTCATCAAATAGCTGTAACAACTAATATAATTGTCGATTTCAAGATTGGTGCGAGTTGAAACTGAAAACCGAAATGGTTGTTTCAATCAATTGTATTATTGAAAAATATCCCAACCAGTTGTAACAGCTAACGATTTTGTTAATTATAAGGAGGATTTGTTACCCAGTAATAAAAAGCCAAATTATCTTCGAAGAAGTTTATTGCTATCATATCAATGGCTTGATTTATTCAAACGCGTTGTATCACTAGGAAATATAAATATTAACACTGTTCAGCGCCAATACGTTTACATTAATTCTATTTTATAAAAAAATATATAGCATTGACTTTCTATACGAATTATGGTTCCATGTTCCACTAGATTCTCTATTTGCATGGAACAATTATTTATGCAATGATAGAATATACAGATCAATTTACTGATGGAGACTAATGTCCTATTCTAATGTCTAACATTTGTTAACATGTGAGAAAATTGGATGGCTGATTTGTAAAAACACATGAAACATACACACCTGGTTCCAGAAGATTTGCTCACGTTCGAACATCAGTCGAATCATGCAATTTGTTGTCTACCTGATGTATTATATAAAAATACTTCCATAAATTCACATATATATCACTAAATTAGGTAGGCACTTCTAAGTATTATAACTGGTTTATTAATCTAAACTTCAAAATCAAGCTCTTTTATGTTAGCCTCAAAAATTTTACAAAATGAACATAGCGAGAAAACTGACGTATCCTTTTTAACTAAAGAAATGGTTAAATAAAATTTGCAAATTTTTGTTTCCTTTTTGCTGTCTTTATTTTCTGAAAACTGACAGCTTTCAAAAACAACTAATTTATTCAGCCAATTGATGATGCGAAAATCAACAGGACAGTTAGTTGAATCAACAATTTTTAGTTGAAACAGTCAAGACAAAAATCAAAAATTGCAATATTCATTTTTTGTGATTGCGGGGTTTTCCGTGTAGTCAAAGTACATGGACATGAAAGGGGTTTGAGAATTTAGCTCGACAAGCCTCTCGAAATTTTCAATCACCAATGGGTTCCAGATATCGCATCGAATGAGCAATCGATATGAGAGGTCCCAAAATCGATTTTTTTCAGCGAGAGAATGCCCGACACGACTTTGAGACTCATCGTATGGGTCGACTGCATGCACCCCAAGGCGGTACGCAAACAACGATACTGATTTTTTTCGAGTTTGATGAAATGTATGTTCGCAGCGGAGCGAAAGTAGAAGCATCCGTATTCCATTACCGACTGTATCGTTGTTTGACACATCCTAATTAGGTCTCCTGGGTGGGCACCCCACCATGTTCCGGTTATTGTACGAAGAAAGTTGATCCTTTGTTGGCATTTCTGATTCCGATACCTAATGTGGCATGCCCAAGTACTTTTCGAGTCGAACCAGATCCCTAGATATTTTTAACTGTGAATACTTCAGCGATAAATTGATCCATCAATATAAGCTTTAGTTGTGCTGGTTCACGCTTCCTGGAAAACACGACTAGCTCAGTTTTCTCCATAGAGAATTCAATACCCAGCTTAATATCCCAATTAGACAAATTGTTCAAGGTATTCTGCAATGGTCCTTGTAGGTCGACAGCATTGGGTCCCGTAACAGAAACCACACCGTCGTCTGCAAGCTACCTTAAAGTGCAGGAATTGTCAAAACATTCTTCGATGTCTCTGACAAAAACAATATATCGAAGAGGGCATCGACATGAGCCCTGGGGAAGCCCATGTAGCTGATTCTCAACGTTGATGAATCCCCATGCGAGAAGAACATGTGCTTTTTCGACTACAAATTCATCAGCAAATTGTTCGAAGTTGCTGAAAGACCACGCTGGTGCAACTTCTCAGATAGAGTGTTGATAGAATGAATGAACCCCTAATATCCAAGAAAACTTATGCCATGTGCACTTTACGAGCATAGACCGTTCGAATTTCTGGTGAGGTCAACGTAAAACAGTCGTTCGCCTCTTTGCTTTTGCGAAAGCCAAACTGTGTATCTGACAGTAAGCCATTTGCTTCGACAGTATTGCTATCGGTCGATACGAGTTGTAGACGGAGGTTGGTTTGTCCTGGTTTTAGATGGCGATGACCTTCACTTGCCTCCAGTTACGTGGTACAAAGTTACACTCAAGAAACTTAGTAAATAAATTCAACAAGCGTCTCTTGGCAGAATCTGGAAGATTTTTCAGCAAGTTGAATTTGATCCTACCTGGCCAGGTGCTTCATTTTTACATGATAGGAAAGCAAGGGAGAACTCCACAATCGAAATCGGTTTTTAGGTTTCGTTATCGTAGGGGAACGTAGATTTTCTGTGCCGGGACGGAATTTGGACAAACTATCTTGGCGAAATCGAATATCCAACGTTTTGAATATTTCACGATTTAGTACTGTTTTGGTTTCGCATACGTCGGGCCGTGCCCTAAAGAGTGCTCATCGATGTTTCTCTCGTTAGTCCGTCAGCGAACCGACGCCAGTAAGTACGTTTATTCGTGTTTCTAACGTCGGGTACTGTGAATTGCTAACGGGTAATCCATTGTCCCGGAAGATTTCATACGCCACGCCCTTCTCCGCGTACATTTCTGAGCCCTCTTTGTCCCTCCACGGATTTGGAGAAGGTTTTTGAATATTCGTGCCGGATAATGGCGTAGTCTGAGCTTGATTCGCACTGTCGAGAATCAAGCCAGCCAAAAAGCTGTACTCTTCCACAGGAGAAAGTTCTTGACCAGGATACCGGATATCGCGATTAATATTTCGTGTGAGGTCATAGGAAATATTTATTAATTCCAATGGCTTTGAGTCGTTGTTGATTGAGACTGCGTTCGGCAGATGGTCGCTACCGTGGGGATCAGGGATTTCCTTCCATGTGCAATTTAACTGCAGCGATGTTGAGCAGAAGGACGTCTAAGGTGCTCGGGAGCGCTGGGAAGTGATAACAACAATGATGCTATACTCGGTATAACATTATCGATTAATTATATTTATTTATTAATGATATCTCCCACCATTAATTTTCCAAGACTAACTTTAAAATATCATCTATACATTATTATCAAATCTGTTTAACTAAATTTGAAAGCGTTTCATAAAACTAAATAATTTTTTTAGCCTTAAAAAAATTCACCAGGAGAAAAAAACGATATACGTTTTATTAAGAGCAAAACTGATTTAAGTACCAGTAAGAACGGAGGTCAGATAAAAAAACCTAAGCTCAATTTTAGATTATAAAGCTATAACACTTTTGGTCCGTAGATAAAAACTTTTTCATTTTACCATAAGAATGATTTCACCAATTTGAAATCCAATACTTACAGTTACCACAAAATAGAAAGAACCATCATCCATATGGATGCCATTTGACAAGGGGTGGTTAGTGGGCATCGGAAATTAATGACTAACGGCGTTTGGAAATCCAAGATGACAACTTCCGGGTTCCAGAAAGAACAGAGAGCCATCAGCAACATGGATGTCATTTTGAAAGCGGGTGGTCAGTACAGGGCCGTCGAGAGCCACGCCGGGCCCCCGGGACTAAAATTACTGGCGGCCCCTACTAGATTTGACTTCTCATTTGAATATCCACTATGCAAATTGTACCTTTTAAATCTAACCATTTTTATATAATTAATTTATTTGACATGTCTTAATGCATCAGCTTAACAGAGTCGTGTGTCTTTTATTCATTTAATAGATAAAAAAAAACGCTTTTAATCCACCTAACAGTGTGATGAGACATTTCTTATAACTCTTATCACTCTCTTCGGATATTATATCGTTTGAGAACATTTAGAACTTGATGCTTCGCGATGTTTTTGATAACACATACTACATGGGATTGTGGCAGGACACAGAGAATCGCTCAAATCAGCATAGGACAACATCAGTGCTAGAAATCTCAAACCAAATCAATGGGAGGGCGAAAAAATGGCCCATAAAATAGACATACAAACGAATTATTGCTAATGCTCTGTTAATAAAATATCTAAATTCCTCAATCAATGCATTGTGGTGGGAAAACTGAATTTTCCTAAAGGGGTTATGTATATTGTACTGAGCCAAAAAATCGATTTTTTTTGAATCGGAATGAAGTTTATACTTTACTCAAATTTTCAACGCGACTGAGACCTAAATATCAACGCTTTTTCTGGAAAAAGAGATACTAGCAGTGACACCATTCAAAGAAAAGCAACAGTGAATATTTCCAGACTTGGTTTTATTTCCTATTTAAGAAATATTGTGTTTTTTACATCCTAGATTGCATGATTCAGTGATCGAAACCCAAAACTTCATGAAGTATTTGAAATTATTAAATTAAAATTTGTGTTTGCTATTGAAGTTGACAAAATGATAGTATCGCCCCTTTGACGATTGTTTACTTTTTCGGTCCCACCTATCAGCATTGAAGTATCACCCTTACATTTTGTTTACAATACCAATTTTACAATTGGTGGGGGTTTGGTGAAAATCGTGCCATTTGAGCCAATATATTCTGATTCCTGATTGGTGAAAATCGATCTTACTGTCCAAACGGCATAATTCCGAAACCGTATTTTTTGAAGTTTTAAAATTATGCAGAATTAATTTTTCAAAAAATAGTAACAGAGTTCGTGTTTTTAGCGAATTTGTTGAGACTTTATTGTAGTCATGAATATTAACCTGAGAAAATTCACCATAAATACTTCTTGGACGATATACCGTCAAAATTATTTTATCAAATGATGCGCTGTTTAACGTTTGTAAAACTCATCGAAGATACTAACCCTCCGAAATTGGCGGTTTCAAAATGATGTTATCTTGACCTTAAATTACTGTTTTTGAACATTTGACCTATACATAATTGGTCATACAACAAAAATCAAATTCTCATCAAAATCGATCAGAACCTGCTAGAGTCGAATGGAAATCGTAATTTTTCATAAATTTCTCTCTACATTCGGAAAGTGTTATCCTCGATATTAATCATATTACGTTTTCGTCTCAACTCGACGCATTCCCAAAATGAAAACCTGTTTTAATCCACCTAGTGGTGCAATTGTGCTTTTCTCATATGTCCAGACTACGATTCCATGGCTGGTTATGTTCAATACAATGGTGGAATTAAATATTACATGTTCAGTTCGATTTGCACATACGTACAATGGATCGACAGCCACGATCTTGAGATACTGACCGCCGCTGGTTTCAAGCGATGTTTCAGTATCACATAGTAAGATCCGGGAGGTTCGGGTCCTGCCGAAAATTTTCAACTTGTTAAGAAATTTTAAACTAGTTTTAATTTTAAAGTAGCAACCACTTACTGCATACTCCCTCCGGGCCGGTATGATTGACGATTTTTAGAGTGATTGGATAACCTTTCTATATGAGAAAGGCGAAAATGTCCCAAAAAATCAATTTTTGTCAAACATTATTTTTTTCGAGTTTACATCAAATCTCGATGTTTCATGCATTATAAAGTCATTTGGCATCAAAAATACAAATTTGATTTTGAAAATTTTTCATTTCAGTTTATATGGGAATTTGCTGTGTGATTGCACTCTTCAACTCGTAACTCCGGAACCGGAAGTCCAATCAATAAAAAAATCAATTGCAGCCGATGGGAAGGTTGTACCTTTCATTTGAGATAAACTTTGTGCAAATCGATCCAGCCATCTCTGATTAACAGAGGTCACATTTTTTTCCACATACACACATACACACACATACATACACACAGACATTTTCCGATCTCGACGAACTGAGTCGATTGGCATATGACACACGGCCCTCCCGGTCGGGATTAGATTGACGAATTTTAGAGTGAATGAGAAAGGCAAAAACATTTTAGCAAATGTTGAAAGTTATACATTTTTTTGGTGAGCTGTTCTATGTTTCATAGACATTAAATCAATTTTAACTTCGCTTCCTATTAAATAAAGACCCTTATTACAGTACATCTCTACAAAAACTAGCTCAATTTGAAAAGAAATCTGAGGATTATGATTGATTACAGAGCTCTGGAATTTTCTATTGGAATGTTTTCAGGCAGGATTTTGATATTGATGCAATTAGACAACTGTGAAATCAAGACCAATAGATCAGTTACATATCAGGACCCCATTCCGACAATTTATCAAAAGTCCTCATGATCTTTACAACAACAGGATATCAATGTACGGATCAGATAATTGTTATTGTAATATTGAATTGAATCAGTCAGCATCAATAAATTTTCAACTTCAATCCAATTTTTTTTGGGTGTGGTGGGGGGGGGGGGCGTTGTATGTTGTTAAACCCCAAAACTTTCTCTTGGCAACGCCATTGCTTGGAGTTATTTATTTCGCTTTTCATTTTCCGATATGTTTCAGATCGATACGATGGTCATGAGTTAGAAAAATTGCAGTCAGAAGGTTCGCACAAATGAACATTTTTGCACTGATAAGTTATCAAGTTCCTTCCAGACAACTTGGAAGTGTTCGGTGATTATTTCTAGCGGTTGTAGATAGAAAAATGAAATACAAAATTCGTTTTATCGAAATAATTTTTGGCTTATTTCAATGGATTATTACTATATTGAACAATAAATAGGCGACAAAGAGTAATCCACAAACAACAAGCCATAACTTTTAAAGTATTCAAAATAAATATTTGAAGTCTTCAGTAAAGTTATTCGCAAAAGTAAGAGCTACAAATTTGCTGAAGGCATAATTTCGATATAATCACTTCCAAGAAAATTTGTGAAAATATCTCACTCATAGGGGGATTAATCAGCAAAAGCACAATACCAAAAGAAAGGGCATATTGCCTCCATTAAATTCTCCGAAGATACTATTGACCTAAAATAAGCCGTTTTGGCGTTAAAAATAGATTACATGTTTTTGGTCATATTTCTGGCAATGGGAAATGATAAAAATCTTTCGTCCGCATTTAATGTTAAATATCTCTTTTGATAATAGTCCGATTTAATCAATCTATAGCTTGTTCGAAAGGTATTCGTTAATGCTATCTAAAAACATATAAGTTGTTAATCTATATTGTCAACTTCGGCAAATAATTCCAAGAAACTGCAAAAAACGCCATTTTTACACATTCAAACATTCATATCTTGGAAACTAAACATCAGAATCAAAAACAAATTAATAGCGTTCATACTGTTTTTTAGTTCTTTCATTTAAAATTGGTTTGGATAAGATCGGTTCAGCCATTGCTGAGAAACACGAATGAGAATTTGTCCGTTACATACACACACACACAGACACACACACACACACAGACATTGTCCCAAATCGTCGAGCTGAGTCGATTGGTATATAAGACTCGGCCCTCCGGGCCTCGGAAAAAATCTTGAAAGTTTGAGCGAATTCTATACATTTCTTTTATAAGAAATGTAAAACAAATAAATAAACGAATATTAGTGGTTGTCCATCAGAATTACTTTCGTGACTTGCAATTACAATTGGGTCATTAAGCCATATTGTTGTTTTTGTTATCCAATACAGCTGAAGTTGAAAATATGCTCGAGCTTTTTTTACTTTTTTGTTCAAAAAAAAAATAAGCTAAAATATTTTATAAAATTGAATTATTACGACCACACCTTCCATTGCATTACCTTGCTCCCTACCCCTTTGCTGGGATAACTGTCAAAAATGCTAGCCTTTGTGGCTAAATTCACTGTCAAGGAAGAGCGATAATGTCAAACGGACACGTGTTTACATGTTCGTAGAAAATCAATTTAAAATTATTCTGAAGTTTTAATGGCTGAATTATTGTTATATTCAGAAATATGAGCTCTATTGGTTTATGTAATAAAAGAGGAATTTTATTCCTAATTTAATGACCCAATTGGAGCCCTTTTTCACGACAGTCTGATCACAGAACTGATACGTAATAAACCGTCCTTTATATATGCAATGAATTGTCTGTTCATTTGTACCGCATTGTGTTTCATTTTTCCAGGGTCACTTAGGAAGGAATGGGCCCAACCGTATTCTTACAACAAAAACATCATTGAGGGCGTCTGAGAAGTAGCTTCTCTATGTATCCACTGTAATCCAGAATTTGGACATTAACTCCTTAATGGCGATATTGCACATATGCGGTGCTAGAGAATGTAGCCGTACCTCGATTTGTCCATGGTCCATATTCAGGGGGATTTCGATTCGAGCGCTATTGCTTTCTAGAAATGTTTTAGATTGATACTAAAAATGATTCTTTTTGCCTGGATTAATTTGTTGGAGTGTTCAGTACTGTATTGTCGATATAGTGAAATTGAGTATAGGCGACTACCGCCAGCCTAAGCTATATTTTAATTATCAAAAATTGCTACACACCATGAATACTCGAGCTAATACGACCAGACCTAAAGTCAACGACTACCGTATTTATACGGAGCACCATGTTTTGCTGCTGCTGATCATTTATCTCGATCGATCCACATGACGAGAATAAACGATTCTTTCGTTCTTCAGACAACGCACAACAGATCAAAGTAAATGTTTTTGTCGTTCGCTTTACGCTGGCTCGGTCGAAACAGAAAAAGTAGTTCAGATTAACTTTGCCGAAAACAGTAACTTTGCCAAAAACAGTAACTGCCATATGAATGCTGTTATGATTTTAAGACAGAAGGGGCAAATATACCGCAAAAATTTATTTTGAGGTAACACAAAAAACCTGTTATGATCAGGGTTGCAACCTTTTTCGGAATGATAGAGTTTGTTCAAGTTTTGACTTCCGATTTTCAATACTATCTTCCAGAAACACTTACAATTGTCCAAGTTCATGAAAAAGACGTTAGAACAGCCAAAATTGATAGGTTTCAACAGTTTTCAGTATTATAACGCAGATATATAAAAATTTCAACTCTCATCGTTAATTGAAACTGTTCCTGGCAGCATTTCTCTAGTGGAATAGAATCAGACTAATTCGAATAACTTTAGTTCTACAGTTAATAATTATGACTATTAATGCTCAAATAAATGGCAATAGCCAAGGCACGGCAATAGTTATTAACTTTCCGTGTTGCTGTTAGCAAATCTTCCCCAAATCGAAAGTTGTGGCTGTTTGAAAACGTTGTAGTTTATAAACAACATGGACATGGAAAGGTTTATAATTTCAGTCATTTCAAGCAATAATAGCATGTTTTGACTTCACTCACAAATTTGTTTAAAATAAACAATAATCATGTTGATATTCAAATGACTCAGATAACAAACGTTGCTATTTTGATTAAATGGATATTTTGGTTGATGCATCCAAAAATCCAATGTAATTATATAATTATTTCGATTGGAAATAAATTAATTTATAGACTTTTTTGTGTGGAACAAGTACATGTTATTTGAATAAAAATAATTTATTTATTGATTACACCAAACCCTTTAATTTGAATCAAAGACTAAATTTATTTTATTCCAATGGGCCATATTTCTCTTGATGTACAATATAGAAACAAAATATATTTTGTAACCATATATTTTTTGAGCAGTCAATCCAGTAATATTATGCCCACCACAAAACATCTTTTTAACTAAAGAAACATTCACAAAATTAGTTCAAGTTTAAAGATTTTTTACGATTAGGTTCGTTTTTTTCAATGAGGCAAATAAATATAAAGATATGAATTACAATTAAGTATTTTTTTTGTATGAGGATCGTAATTTTTTCAATCTTTACCCACATCTTTTATTTTCAGTTAAAAATGCGGGCCCCTAAAATTGGCCCGAGCCCCGAGGCAGTTGCCCCCCCGACCCCCTCCCCCCTCTCGTCAGGCCTGGGTCAGTAGACAACAGAAATTCACGAATTACGATATTTTTAAATCCAAGATGGCGACATTCGGTTACCACCAAACAATGAAAACCATCATCAATGGGGGTGTCATGGCAAAGGGTGCTCAGTAGAAAGCGGCATTAATATATGTTGAAATATACAATTTAATAACTAAATACATAACTGGATATGAATCAAGGAAAAAAGCAAAGCCGTGATATAGTGAAGAGTTCAGTTTATCAGCCCCCAATTTTGTCTGCTCCGGTTTTTTCTATCTCCGATTTTGTCAGCTTTTCGACCGGATTTTGTCAGTCTCATATGAAATTCGAATAAATCCTCTCTCGGGTATATGTTTTTTGTCTTAGAGATTCATAATATGCAAAATTACAAATATTTCTTTTTAAATTTTGTTCTCTAAGACCACCTTAAGCAAAATTTATACTAAAAGAATCAGAAAGGGTTATAAGGTTATGTCTAGGGACTAAAGAAGGACATTTTAACAACATCGGTGTAATAAAAAGAAAAGGCAAATGTGTCCGGCTTTAGTCAACATTCTTGTTCTGTCCGCCTAAAATTCACCAAGGGGCTGATAAAAAGAGATCTTCACTGTACTGTATTCCGTAGCGGAACTTAACCTTCTATTTCGACAGACTTTGCAATCATTTCTTAGTATGCATGACTAGAGTTGTGATACTATTCAAACTAAGGATCCTTCCTGATTAGGACTCGAACATACAACAATATGATATGATACGAATAGATAACACAATTTGAATAGATAACGTAATGTGTATTTTTATTGATTATAGGTTTTGGAAAATATTTACCCAAAATTGTTCTTTATTCGTCGTCACTGTTACCACTTGCAGAATCATAATCTTTATTTTGATTTATCGTCATCTGGTAACAGGAAGTCACCATCTTGGATTTAAAATCGGTGTTAATCATCAATTTCCGATGTCTACTGATCACCTCCCTCAAATGAAACCCATATTGATGGTGGTTTCCACTGTTTTGTTGTAAGATGAAATCGCCCTTTTGGATTTGAAAATGACGTTTAAAATCAATTTCCGATCCCTTTTCACCACCCGCTTCAAATGACGTTGATATTGATGATTGTTTTCACTGTTTAGTAATGGCCAGAAGTAGCCATCTTGGATTTCAGAATGACGTTATTCATTAATTACTGATGTCTATTGACCACCCTCTTTCCCTTTCTAATGAAGCCCACATAAATGATGGTTCTCTCTATTTTCTGGTAACCGGTAATTAGCATCTTAAATTTCAAAATTCTGGCTGTATTTATCGGGATTTCATCCACAAATTTTAACTGAGGACGTTACAAAAATCGTTTCGCGCTGTCTGCCTGTGACTGAACCTGTTGATATAGTGCGTCTGATTCCAAAGGGAAAAGACGTTTCGAACATGTCGAACATGAGACCCCTTTAGGGTTGGTAGAGAATAAAATTTAACACATCTTTATGTGGACGGTGAAAGCCTTCGGGCAAGTATCTATCGAATTTAAGTGACGATTCCGCAGCCAATCTGTGTACTTAGCAGTACTGTGTCAATGCTACTCTTGATATCTCTGGTTGTCGGCACTGTACTGAAGATAATCTTTTAATAAGGCATTGTAAGAAGGAAGGCGGGGTGTTAACACCCCTGCCAGAGGCGAGTATTCTATAATCGTCGGCGGTTATCGAGCTTCACAGAATTCACTATTGTTTCAGCATTCCACCTATAAACCGTTCATATCTGCGGCGGTGCGCGGGCTCCACACATATTACTAAAATGTGAGAGGACTACGTACCAAAATAGATGAATTATTCGATAATCTACGAACATCTTTTGTTCCAGACAAAGGCTTCCATTTCTTCCGATCAGCATGGTTTTTATTCCGGTCGATCTGTGACAACCAATCTACTCGGTTTCACATCAGTTTGCATAAATAACTTAGAAAATGGCAAGCAAATCGACGCTATATACACTGACCTCAAAGCTGCATTTGACAAGATTGACCATCGCATA
Source organism: Topomyia yanbarensis (assembly GCF_030247195.1). Lineage (NCBI taxonomy): Eukaryota > Metazoa > Arthropoda > Insecta > Diptera > Culicidae > Topomyia > Topomyia yanbarensis. Next base: position 125,318,869 of record NC_080672.1, read on the forward strand.
CTTCTGCATAAACTATCTAGACTGGGTACCTCGGATATAATCCTGCAATGGTTCGAGTCCTACTTGTGTGGAAGAAAGCTTTGTGTTAAACTCGGGTCGTTTACGTCAGGGTGGTTCGAAAACAAGTCCAGCGTTCCACAAGGTAACCATCTGGAACCATTGCTATTCGCTATGTATTTCAACGATGTTTCTGCGCTGCTGGGAATCGGTTGCAGATTTTTCTATGCCGATGATTTGAAAATATATATAAGGCAGTTGAAAACCCACCTGATTGTCAAAAGCTTCAAAATCTATTAAATGTGTTTGTGAGTTGGTGTGAAATAAACCGGATGTCGCTCAGTATCAATAAATGTGTGGTGATAAGCTTCTATCGATGTGCAGAACCAATACTCGCAAACTACAGTATAGGTAACTCTACGATAAGACGTGTAAATTAGGTCAGCGACTTTTGGGGCTACCGGACAATCGACTAAATTTTAATACTCACCGGACGGATACCGTCGATCAAGCTAAACGCCAACTTGGATTCATCAAGCGAACAACGAGAGAATTTACTGATGTCCATTTTCTGAAATCGGTATATTTTTCGTTGGTTCGTTCGATTCTGGACTCTTCGTCTGCTGTTTGGAGTCCATATCATGCTTCGTAGATTGCGAGGACTGATCGTGTACACAAAAGATTTGTTCGATTCGCCCTACGGTTACTTCCTTGGAGAGATGCGATCAACCTTCGTTTCGGGAATTTTTCTTGTCACAATACAGTGATGAATCGGGATCTTATTAAATGGGACTTATCACATAAGTAATGGATCACACAAAATAATGTTTTCGAGTTATTTTACTGCAAGACGGCGGCTGTGCTGCATTTTCCCCCATGCGCTTTTTTTGGAAAGGACCCACGACCGGAAAATTATCTCCCGTAATGTTTGACCTAGAGCCAAAAACCGTTTGGGTTTTCGGGAAATGGCGCCCATTTCAGCTTGAGCATTAGCATGAGCATGATGACAATGTACAATTCGTAGTTGCTACTCCGTGATTGACCAGAACAAGCGAAATTGCAAAGAGAATCAACAAATGGGGCCTGGGAGTAGCTATCGATCCTCAATGTGCACGTTTCGAGAGTTCTATACGTTCAAATGTCAATAACGGCGCCGGTCACATCATTTTCGGGAAATTGCGACCATTTGAGTGAAAAAACACCGGCAATGTCATAAAAATCAGCAGCAGTACGTACATCGCTGGAGAAATCAATTACGAATATACCGTGAAAATTTCATTTAGTCGAATTACATTTCCGGCCAGCTCAAAAAAGTGGTTTCGAGAAATGCGTGGTTAAAGTTGCGGCAGAATTGAAAATTCATGTATTGTTTTCGTCTTCCATGTTTTGGGAAATCATTTTCGACATCCCAAAGCACACCCCTTTCAAATGACACCCTTATTGATGATGGTTTCACTGTTTAGCGGTGCCCGAAAATCGCCATAATGGATTTCAGTGTGGCGTTATTCATCAATTTCTGATTTCTACTGACAACCCCCTTTTTAATGATACCCATTGATGATGGTTTCCACTTCGCCATCCTGGCTTTCATTGTGGTGTCAATCATCAATTTTCGTTCAGTACTGATCCGTACTGATTCAATATCTCACGATTTTTAGGGCGCCGAAAAAGTTTTATTTCCCGCAAGTCCGAATAAGAAATATTGCTAACGCCTGTAATGAACCTAAGCTTTTTTACTACCCATAATCGTAAGTCAGTCCCATATTCTATGGGATTCCCTATCTACAAGGGACTGACTTGCGATTGTAGGCAGTTTAGTGCAAAAATGGGTTAATATTTACCTAAGACCTTTTTGTTCTGAAAATGTTATCAGACCATTTTTGCGCTAATTAATATTTGACCCACTTTTGCCTGCAGTTGCGATAAATATACCATTTTTGATCTAACAGAATATTTTAACCCATTTTTACTCTAAATAAGTATAACCCACTCTTGCTCTCAACCTCTCTAAAAGTCTTCAATTGTTTCTCATAAACTTAATAGAATTTAATTAATCCCACTTTTATTCCTATTGCAGGGCCCTTATTTTATGAAATCTGAAATAAAACACAACACAGCACCTTCAAACTAACATGCAGTGGCAAATAAAAACTGTAGCTTCCTAAGAGTATCATTCAAAATACATTCAACCGGATAAAACGCGGAAAGTTGGGGAGATTATATACACAAACAAGTTAACTGGTCTGGCAAGTGCCTAAACCCGAGCAACAGCTCTTCATGCTCCCCGCTTTCGGGTCTACCCTTCACACATTACATATCGCCTCATTTCGCTGCGAAGCCTTAAATCTTCATTATATGTACTCATGATCCCTTTAAGCCTTCGAGCAGCTTCCGAGCCTATTATACGTAAGCTACCTCCATCTCACCGAACCTGTGCAGCGCACATCCCCTTCGGCCATGCAGCTATTTTTCAACTTTATGAGCATATTTTTCCATTGATGTTCGCGAATCAACTATCTTCCTCGTGGGGGGTCGCTTGGAAGTTGTTACTTGGGAAGAAATGCCATTATGGCATCCAGAAAAGGGCAGAAATGAGGGCAGACTTTGCTATCTCAATCATTCCGGTATGAAAGAAGAGTCTGTTTAATAAAGGGATGTATGTAGTAGGTACTAGCTACACCCAGACCAGGAGAAATATGGCCGCTTGTCGGAAGTAGATCTCGTACGCTTCTGGTAGCAAAGCACCACAGGAGGTGGAAAACACGTGGCCAGGATGCAGAAGTATCTCGCGGTAGGACGCACACAGCGTAGAACGACAACCTGCTGAGCTGATTTATGTTACTATAATGGGCTCCGCACCGCACCGCCATTGCATTACCCGGGGAACGTGGAAGTACTAGGCTGTGTGCCAATGTGTGAAAAATCGTTCTTTTCGTTTATTCATAAGCGCTTTCTGTCGCCTCCCGCTAACCGCAAGTAACCTGATAGAGAATCATCAAATTAAGCTTTCTCACACAAGTGCAGCCATCGTCGGCTCCGCGTCGTAATAGTGGTTTGGTTGTGTTGGTGGTGGGGTTTTCAAGAGCAGCACATATCGTGATGGACTATTTGTTTGCTGGATTATTTTGACGGACGGGTGAACTTTTTGGGGTTCATATGATTGATAGAGGGATTATGGAAGCTAACAACGCAAACGAGACTAATTTCAGCTGAACTCTGTTGGGGATTACGCATATGAATAAGGGGAGGTTAATGACTTATTCGTTTCACTACCAATAGCAAGAAGTGACGTGACAATTACCAAAAATCGTTGCGTTCTATGGCTTACGTAGTACTAATTATAAGACTAGCGATGCCGCGTTGGATCGAACTAAAAAACTGTCTATATCCTGAGCTAATTTAGCATGACGTCATATAACGCGTATAAGAACAAGTATTGCGATTTATTTTATAAAAATGCATCTTATTGTTCACAGTAGGTGTTTTGAAAATTTAATTCGATAAAAACAGGTGATCGAAAGCATGAAATCCGAGATTGCACAATTTCCCTGTCAAACCATTCGGAATTTGATTCGGAATCCTGAATAGAGTCAGTATTGATTCCAACTCAAATGCAACAACCGATTCTGAAACCGATTGAGTCGGAATCGGTTGTTGCATTTGAGTTGGAATCCATACTGACTCCATTCAGAAATCCGAATCGGTTCCGAAATGAGTTTAACTGGGTTTGAGTGATACCAGTTTCATATGCAGGAATTACTAGGTGCCAGTTTGGCGGTTTTTATTTACACGGGTCTCTTACTATAAGTGTCTATATTACTAAATGGTTTTATCAGCCCACACACTCTATTTTAATGAATATGTGTTAGGGGACGTGCTCCTATGAATGTCTATGTGGGATATTTAGTAATTTCTAATTTTGTAATACTATTTTAAACAGCTTTTTTTTGGTTCAGTGTTAGGGTTCGTCGCGGTTGCGGTAATTACCGCAACCGCGCGGTATTTCCCGCACCCGCACCGCAAAATCTGCGGTGCGGTGAGACACTTTTTCCCGCAGATGCGGTGCGGGAAAGAGCTTTTACCGCGCGATTTTACCGCAACCGCACCGCAAAAAAATAAATGATAAAGTCTCACATTTGCATTAAAAAGTGGTTTAAAACTAGGACTTTGACCATTTGAGAAGGACGCAACTAGATTTATTTCCTTAGAAAATTATTGTTAGGAAAACTCCTCTGTCAGAACGTTCGAGTTTTACTTTTCACCCTACATTAGAGCAACATAAAAAAACTTTGAATTGGCATAATTTCCATTAACTTGCTAATAATTGGAGAAAAAATCGAAATATATATCACTTCTCCCGATTTCTGTTGGAAATCGTGGAATTATGAATCGGTTTTCGATATCAATTTTCAACTGTGAATTTTGATTATTTAAAAGGAATTAGAGATGAACTAGTTATACTGGGACTTAAACACAACCCAAAGAATATAATTATCTTCATCAAACCAAACAAATTTGGAGTAATTGGCAGTAAAGGAGACAAATGTGTGAAAAGCGTCCAGAAGAAGGAGCGGTCCAAATTAGGCTGATTATTCTATCATTCGTTCATCAACATCGTATCTTCTTTGATTGCTGTGTAAATTCAATGTGATTTTTTCTGCAGTCAATTTTATTGGACTCTTTTCAAAAAATATCCTACATAACTTTTTTCGCGTACTTTCATTCAAATTTACGATAATTTTTTTACCAAATTAAGTCCTAATATTTTTCAGTTAAGACTTTTTTTGTAGCTTTTTTGAAGTAAAGTTATTCGAAGTTAGTGTTTTTATAACGTATTACAATTTTTTGTAATTTTCAAAGCTCCTCTTCATATTGTGACAAGTGTGAAGGTTAGCTCAGATGCCAAATACCATATAGTTTGACAACAATCTTAGTATTTGAATGAGAATACATCTGTTTCTTGAAAGAAACGGAGGTTAAAGTTTTGGGATATTTTGTCCATAAGACCCCCTATTTTTAATAACATTTCTGCTGTATGCTACAAATTATACATTTTTGCAGTTTTTCTAATGTTCAATAATTCTGTACCGATTGAGACTGAACTTTTTTTCGTCAAATCAAACGTCGTTCTTATTGATGAAATGCAATATGTTTTTATTTCACTGTATTGGAATATATGCGCTACTATATAGAAGCACCGGTATTTTGACTTTAAAATTGTTTTGTGAAATTCCTTTAAGAATGAAAGATGGTTTTTCCTATGGAAATGCATCCATTTAACGTAACATTCATTTCATTTTTATATGTCAAAAACATTGAAAATATGAGCATTTTAAGAAAAATATGGAATTTCATTTCTTATTACATTATTATTCCATTTTTTCAGTAACCTGAAGGGTTGCTAAAATAAAGGTTTTCCTATTACGTTTTTGAATGTATAATGTTTGCCTTGAAATGTTCGGAATTTTATTAATAGAAAATGCAAAAGTTGATTTTTTCATAAACATTATATTCTGAGGAGTCTATAAAAGTTAAATTTCGCTTGAATGATATAATGATTATTATAATGATTATACAAATTAAAAAATTTTCAACACTATTTTTAAAAATACAAAAATTTTACCGCATTACCGCGCGGTGCGGTGCGGTAAATAAAGTGCGGTTGCGGTAAGCGGTGCGGTTTTATTATTGTTTTGCGGTTGCGGTGCGGACAATCCATTTACCGCCCACATCCGCACCTCGACGAACCCTATTCAGTGTATTCCTACCGATTAGTTGTTTACATAAATTGCTCCAACTATTTTTACTTTTTGACGAGATTTGTGAAGTTTTTATCGTTGTCTGTCGTGTTAATCGACTGAGAATTTTGTTTTTAACATTGTTATTGAGCAGTGTGAAAGTGTCTTCTGTTTGCTTTTTTGTTGCGAAAAAACCAGCGAAGAACGCAATTGAGTGAACTTCTGTGACTTAACCACCAAAACTTTCCACTGAGCGCAGCGCCATCTATATTTCATTGTTCGCATTCTCAGATCGGCACGCATCATGGCAAGTGCATGCGATCACTGCGCAAAAGCCGTCAAATCGGATGAAGACTTTATCGAATGTATGGGTCTTTGCAAAAATGTGGAACATATGCAATGTAGGAAACAACTTATCAAGTCGTTTTTGAAAAAAATTGTGGAAAACCCAATTTTATTTTGGATGTGCAACGAATGTGTCAAGCTGATGAAGTTTGCTCGCTTTCGCGACACCGTTTCATCACTTGGATGTGTTCTCGCTGTTATCGCTGGGAAAACGGATGGCGTCTGTGCTGAACTAAAGGCCGAGTTATCCAAAAATAACCAGCAAATTTCGCGTCTCGCTAGAAAGGTTTCAACAGCTACTCCAGTCCGGCCAAACTCCGGTACCTCTCGACCACCTCAGAAACGTCGTCGCGAGGATGGCCCTGATCCGAGCAATATTCTTGGTGGTCGAAAGCTAGTCGATAATAGCAACATTGTTACGGTTCCACCTCCCGCGCCGTTGCTCTGGATGTATCTTTCCTGCTTTCATCCTAGCGTTAGCAAAGAGACTGCCGAAAAAATGTCTAAAGAAGGACTAAATTGTAACGAGGAAATAAAGGTTATTCCGCTTGTTAAAAAAGGCATAGACGTCAGTACGTTGAACTTCATATCCTTCAAAGTTGGAGTTCACCCAAAGTACCGTGATGCAGCTCTTAACCCTGACACATGGCCGCAAGGCATACTGTTCAGGGAATTTGAAGACAGCCGTACCCAGAACATTTGGAGCCCGCCGACTGATTTTCCACCGCCTCCAGAAGAAGCATGTACTTCTCTAATGCAACCCGGCCCATCAATGGTCCTGCAGAGGACTCCGCAACGATTGGCCATGCCTCTATACCAAGCCACACCGCCCTTGTGAAGGAGTATCGATGCCGATCGCATACTGGGATGCAACGCAGTTGGTACTATGGAAGCCCTCGATCCCCCCGCTACAGTCGAGCCCTTGCCGCCAGCGTTCATCAGTCGTCCTGGTCCTGTATGTGTGGGTGGGGAAAGGGTCTTCCAAGCCGCCTTTCTCGGCAAGTATTATACAAATTGTAACGATACAACGGTTGAACCGATTCACGCTTCTAGCTCATCGTACGACTCTCGCCGTAAGCTGCTACCACTCCGTTCCTGATCTTCACATTCCGCCATCTGGTTTCAACGCATACTGGAACGCACCGCAATTGGCACTATGGAAGCCCTCGATCCCCCCGCCACAGTCGAGCACTTGCAGCCAGCGATCATCAGTCGTCCCGGTCCTGTGTGTGGGATGGGTGAAAGGGTCTTCCAACCTGCCGCAAATGGCAATATACATATACATCTGTTCCGAACACTTCAAGCGCTGATGCATTCTTCGCTTCCAGATTTTTGCCTTTTGCTCCGACATCTTGTTATCAGATGCCAACCATTTCTCTCGACGACGACGATAGTCGTATTTTGGGGCGCGACGCAGTTGATTCGGGATGCCTCGAATCCCTCACCACAGTCGACCAAGCGACCGTGAACCGTTCCGATACTGTTCGTGGGATTGACGAAAGGATCTTCCTACACGGCAACATGGCTTCGCTCTCTGCTGTACCTGATCCGTCCTCCAACAACATCGAGGTTTACTACCAGAATGTTGGTGGCTTAAATTCATCAACAGACAGCTATTTGCTCGCGACCACGGGTTACTGTTACGACGTTATCGCCTTGAACGAGCCTTGGCTCGACAACCGTACTCTGTCTCGCCAGGTCTTTGGTTCAACATTTGATGTCTACCGCTGTGACCGCAATGCTCTCAACAGCCAGAAGACATCAGGCGGTGGTGTGCTTATCGCCCTTCGCCGTAGTATAAAAGCCCGAGTGATCAACAATGACCAGTGGGCGAGCTGCGAGCAAGTGTGGATATCAGTGAAACTTGCCGATCGCAATCTGTTCATGTGTGTTGTGTATTTTCCACCTGACAGAATTCGTGATTCCAGCTTGAACGATGTACACCTTTCCTCCGTTTCTTTTATCGCCTCGATCGCCGCCCCGTCTGATGATATTGTTATACTGGGCGACTTCAACTTACCTGGCTTGACGTGGTGCCAGGCAAGTAATGGTTTTCTAGGATTGGATAACGAAAAATCTGCGCTTATTAACAATGCCAGTTCTATTTTGGACAACTACAGCAGCGCAACTCTTCGGCAAATTAATAATGTCACCAACGAGAATGGACGCACATTGGACCTCTGCTTTGTAAGTGCCCGGGACTACGCTCCGAACTGCTGCACTGCACCGACTCCTTTAGTCAAGCAGGTGCGTCATCATCCCCCGCTACATATTCGCTGGTAACCTAGGAGTGAATTTTGAAGACGTCTAAAGCTCTATCGTCTACGATTTTAAAAACACTGACTACGACAGCATCGGTAGCACACTGTTGGATATAAACTGGGACGAAAATCTTAACAATTACGACGCGAACGAAGCAGCGATGACGTTTTCTAGTATTCTTAACTACCTTATCGACCGCCATGTACCAAAACGAACAATTAGTACCGATGAACACCCTCCCTGGCAATCAACCGTCCTTATACGTTTAAAATCTGCCAAACGAGCCGCATTTTAAAAATTCTCGAGGCATAAGACATTTGCATTACGAAAACACTACTTTCAACTCAACCACGAATACAAACAGCAAAGCAGACGCGCCTTTTTAGACACCAGCGAAACATCGAGCGTCAACTGAAATCTAAGCCCAAGTCGTTCTGGAAGTATGTTAACAAGCAGCGAAAAGAATCCGGTTTACCATCTTGTATGTCGTTTAATGGAGTTTTAGGCACCGACACTAAAGAAATTTGCCAACTGTTCTCCGACAAATTTTCAAGCGTTTTTTTCCAACGAGCGCCTGCCACCACAACAAGTCGCTGCCGCCGCCAATTTAACTCCTTCTCTAGAACGAACCATCAACCAAATTTGTGTCGATAATGCTGCCATTCTTGCAGCAAATACCAAACTGAAAGCATCTTGTTCCCCGCGTCCAGATGGTGTTCCCTCGATTTTTGTCAAAAAATGCATCAGCGGGCTTCTTGAACCACTTCGGCGAGTCTTCGAGCTATCACTCACTACTGGTACATTCACTTCCTGCTGGAAAGCAGCGCACATGTTTCCAGTTCATAAAAAAGGAAACAAATCGAACATTGACAATTATCGGGGAATCTCGTGTTTAAGTGCCGTATCAAAACTGTTCGAGCTGGTTGTGTTAGATCCTATTTTCTTTCACTGCAATCATTACATTGCAGATGACCAACACGGTTTCATGCCTAAACGATCGACAACGACCAACCTGCTCTCGTTCACAACATATGTACTCGATGAATTCGCTGACGGATTGCAAACCGATGCTTTTTACATGGATCTATCTGCGGCCTTCGACAAAATCAATCATGATATCGCAATAGCGAAGCTGGACAAACTCGGCATTCACGGACAACTTCTGCGCTGGTTTCGTTTCTACCTCGATGGAAGGCTACCCCAAATCAGCATTAAGGACTGTCTATCTGCACCATTTTTCGCTACATTCGGCATACCACAAGGAAGCCATCTCGGTCCAGTAATATTCCTCCTCTACTTTAATGACGTCAATTTCACATTACAAGGACCCCGCCTTTCTTTCGCCGACGACATGAAAATTTTTCAACAAATACGGGATAAAACCTATACCGAGCTTCTTCAGAGGGAACTGGACAGCTTTAGTACGTGGTGTGATCTAAACAGAATGGTTTTAAACCCGAGCAAATGCACAATCGTTACGTTCACGCGGAAACGCCATCCGACTCAGTTTAACTACCATTTCTTCGGCTCGAGTATTCCAAGACACTCTCACATCAAAGATCTCGGAATCATTATGGATTCGGCACTAACATTCAAACCACATACTTCATACATCGTGGATAAGGCATCACGACAGCTTGGGTTCATCTTCCGAATAGCGAAAAACTTCAGGGACGTATATTGTCTTAAATCGCTTTACTGCGCGTTGGTCCGCTCAACGTTAGAATATTGTTCTGCTGTTTGGAATCCGTACTACCAGAACGGGATTGACAGAATCGAGGCTGTCCAACGCAGGTTCATACGCTTCGCCCTTCGTCATCTCCAATGGCGAAACAGATTTCAGCTGCCGAGCTATGAAAACCGTTGCCAGCTAATACACCTCGATACATTCAGCATTCGAACGGACTGCTCTCGAGCCTTGTTCGTCTCGGACTTACTCTCTGCCAGAGTGGATTGCCCTACAATCCTCGGACGTCCGGATCTTCAAGCCCGCGAGCTCTACGTAATAACTCTCCTGCGAGTTCCGTTCAGGAGAACCAACTATGGTTGCCAGAGCGCTGTTACCGGACTCCAGCGAATTTGTAACGTGGCGACGACCTTTGGCTTCAACCGGACGCGGAATGCGATAAAAGCGAAAATGTTGGCCATCTTAAAATGTAATTAGTTTAAGAAACCACCATTGGGGCCAAGGGGCCTGTTGGTGAAGGTAATAAACAAAAACATAAACATAGACACAGTAATCTTATTTTGCTTGAGCTTGTGCGACCACCCCTGGCTGCTACTCCGTTATTGATCGGGACTAGCTGAAGTTGCACAGGGAATCAGTAGATAATTATGCTTGGGATTAGCGAAACATCTTTCAATGTGCAACTCCTGGTAATCCTAAAGTGTTTCTGATCAATACCGGCGCCGGCCAGGCCCGAACGTAGATCGCGGAAGGAAAGGGAAGGAATTGTTAGTTCGATACTTGCTTTTGCTAGAGGCCGTATATACTACTGCGCACTCCACAAGTATCACGGGAGGAGGGTATTTTTGTTATTAGAGTATAGAAGTTGGATATACTTCTTCTTTACTGACGCCAGAGAGATGATTCCACTACCTGGACTAGATATCGATCCACCAATTTCATGGACAGGAGACCAACGGCTTTACTTCCCTTCCGAAAGAAGACGTGACCACAGATTTTTTCACCTCAGAAAAATCTCAACGACCTCGGGTGGAATTGAACCCAGGCCAACTGGAATGAGTGGCGGTCACGCTTACCACTCAACCACCGGCGCCGTTCAGACACAGTAATCTTATTTTCACATGAAAAACTCTATAAAGGGCAGGGCCGGCGAAACACTTTTTTCCCGAGTGGGTAGAGAGATTTGGAGTGATTTCTACTCGTAGTGACGAAAGTTCAGATATGGTTTATGTAAGTGAAACTGAAAATTTCCGGATCATACCTGGTGGCTACTTGTAAATACCCTTTCTAAACGAACTGTGTGACCGAAGGCTCAGCGAAAATGTGTTTGTTGATTACTGATACCACAAATGTTCCACGGCTAAGTATCAATTACTCTATTCTTTTAAATTTCGTTGCATTAATTTTCTGTTTAATCCGATAAAACCTTCTTTGCGCGGGTACATGATAGTATTGACTAATGGGAAGGCATTTCCGACAACAGACAGCCTCTCTGGCTCAATGGAGGTCCATTTTAATATTTATCCGATAGCAAAATAATGCCGGCAAATCTCCTTTTCGATATAAATTATATTCAGCTAATACTACTGGAATGTATACTGGAATGTCTACTTCCGGACCGAATATAGCCCATTTAACATTATCAAACTAACTAAACAACACACGGCCATGTGCGAAGAAGTATCTTGTCTGCATACCCGCCTGCAAAGTAATGATTGATGGTGTAGTCTCCGACAGGGGCCTTAACTGCGAAATATGGGGATGGCTCCTTTCCTTTGCTTCAGTCAGTGAAAATTCTGGTTTGCAAGCAAATGCGTTCAACATAGATCAAGGAGTATAAGAACTTATTTTCAATTAGGCTCATGTTGAGCCTTTCGCCGGATCTTGTCTTCCAAACTTTATCCATTTGAACGGAGCTCGTCCACCTGTTCGCCTTTTTGTGCGTCAGGGCATGCCGTTCTTGCGAACAATTGAGTCAAACAGCTACCCAATGAAAAAACGTAGAAGCCACGACTAATTTCTACGCTCCCTTGTGCACTAAAGAGCGAGAGTCTGACAATCCTATTGAGGTAAAATGTTCTAATGTGCCCTTTAACTTTTCGAAAAAAAGAAAATCATTTTCTCTCCTAATCTACCTCGTCAAGGCCTGAGAGTGTGCTTTGATGGGTGCTATTACAAAACCGAATTAAGTGGCTCCTCGTCGCGGAAGTCTTAGAAACTAACAAGAATTTTCTCATAGGATATCAAAAATCCCAAGTGTCCCTATATTTCATTCCAATGATTTTCCTAGGTTCAACACGAAGTATTTGGTTAACTTCCGACGTAGATCTTCCACATTTTTTTTCGCCAGGGCAGCGTTAATCCTCGGTATCAGACATTGAAGTTGTCGGCGTCAAGTCCGAATCAAAGGCAGACATTGTCCTTTTATACATCGCACTTCAGCTAGTTCAAGATGACTTCAACTCCCACGGTATGCCATGGTTGTCTTCACGTTGATAACCTATCTATCTTATAGCATGATATCGCGACAATTTCAATATGATCATGACTACTCCACTACCGCGGCCAAGCGCGTTAGATTTATCATTGTACTCAACCTAAATTAGTGTGCCTATCGATTAGAACAGCTACGCGTCTACTATATCCGAAACAATCGAATCAAAACAAGATATTTCTCCGGTGGAAGCATACAAGGTTTTAACTGGCTTGATTATCGGCACTGCGATTAAAGGTGAGACGAAACGAGATCCGCCATAAACAGCAGTGGACGGTCTCTCACTTCGTGGTAGGTAAAGAGCACTCAGAATTGTAGGCGAACAGGTCCTATAAGGACCTTTTTAATTGTCGGATCGCCCGATTTTCTCCGAAAATACGCAACGTTAGAAACGCAAATAAAAAACTTAATGAATGCTGAAAACGCGGTTATTGGCACCGGTTTGTCGACGGATTAACGAGAGAGAAATAATGTTTAATCTGGTGGCTAGGTCCTACGTTGTGTATTCTTCTATTCAACCGTTGATCGGAATACACAGAACTAGGAATCCTTTATCGGCGCCAACAGCATTCCATATAGATATATACTCAAACAATTGATGTTTCGCGATGCAATGATAATACTTTATTTAAACGTAATAATTGCTTTTTGAAAACACAATTTTATCTGACAGCAAAGATGCTCGCGCTAAGAATTGTAGTGCGGTTATCACTGTAGCGTTCGTTAGATGATGACAGCTATGCATCGCTTCTATGCTAATTATTATAACAGCAGGGGTGAGGGTGATCATAAAAGAGGCTGTGCTGCATACATTCTCCCCACAAAACTAATGATTTTGTATTTACCCATCAACGACCATGTCCACATCGTTACAGTTCCAAGGATGCTCTCCATTCATTGGAGCATGGAAAGCACTCCTTGAATTTCTGGGGAAAACATAGGAGTTCCTTAGTCCTTTATCCGAAAAATCATATCAGATTATCTTAGTTTGAATTCTTTTGCATTGCTCCATTGCGGGTAGAGAGAAGGCGGACACTTAAATTAGAATGGCAATGAAAATAGACGTACAGTTAGGCATTGAAAGGTGATATTTTTGAAAGATCAACGTTGCTTCAACGAGATTTTCAATATTTCTTTTCAGAGGTTGCTCGAAAATTGGCAAATTTCGTGGAACAATGGAAGTTTAGGCATCCCCAAGTCACAAACAAGTCTTGGTTCATGGGGATGGATAAGGTTCGTGACTTTATTTAGATGATATCTCGGGGCATGTCCAGTCATTATTCGTTGGCTGAGCATCTCCAGTGTAGAGGGTCGTGGAGAGCGGTCTCTGCGCTTATGATGACGATTATCCCAACATTAAACATGTTGTCTGGTCGTGCGCCTAGTTCACTAGCGCCAGATCTCCGTTAAACTAATCCCTTCTGCCTCGTTCCAGTCCGAGAAGTACTCCCTATATGTCTCTCAAACACAGATTTTTAAACACTACAGATAGCCAAATTTAGTTATCTTTTCTCATTTGGTTGGTATGCAAACAGCTACCTGGAAATCTGATCATAAAACAATTTCCAGCGGATCCAAGGATCGGGTTCATGATGACCTGTAGTATTCTTCCGTTTGCCAAAAAGCTTCAAGTTAAATTTCTTATTTCCCTAACATTGTTGTCCGGCCTCTCTTCACTTTCCCTAATACGGTCTCTCCTACTCTGATGTTGAAATCAATTCCTCTTGTGTACATCGTTTGGCTCTCCATATAATGAGCCTAATAGTGTTTCTCCTTGTTTCAATTGTTAATCAAACTAAAGTTCGTGCCAAAAAAAAATAACAGATTGTATATCTAATCTTTGAAAGTATTTCTAACTGTATCCTTTAGTCTGGATAAAAATGCATCAATATTTTTTCTGCATATCGATCTGAATTCCTTGTTTTAAGAGGCGAATGTGTCAAAACAAATTCTTCTTAGTATTACTAAAAAATAAGTTTAAATTTTAAGCCAATCCTAATTATTATACTATATTTTCAAGAAATTTAAATCATAAAGTGAAAAAAATTTGTATCTCAATAAAAAAATGAAATTATTGTGTATCGAGAATTTCAGACGCATGCATTTTCTGCGCAAGACAAATATGCGGTTAATTTCAGGTTTCAGTTTGATCCAAGCTTTCGAGTGGGTATTTCGCCTATCGGTAATTTTCGAGTGGGTAGTACTACCCATACTAACCACGGTATCCGCCGGCCCTGATAAAGGGTAAGTCAAAGCAAAGAGTTTTTTAAAACTTGTTTTCGTTGTTTTATTTATAAATTCCATAACTACGGAAAGACAATATATTTTTATTATCTTATTAATTCAAAGAAAAAATGTCTTATTAGATCGCACATCAAATGTGATTCCCGTATTCCACGAAACGTCAACATTTCAAACAACTACCATATAACATGATAGGAAATAGTGATAAACAGATAGCCTCTATTCCAGCGAAAAAAAAGTCACAGCCCGACAGACGAATCTCAAAACAATGCCACTACAATACGGCAATCAAGCAAAACAACCAATCACCGGAAAATTGGCACCGGGTGGATTGCCCCCAGTAAATAAGCTCTAACATTCCTGCCAGCGGTGACAACAGTGCGTGACAGCACCGGTGTTACGTGGGATTTTTCCGCTTGATTTTGACGCATGGTGGGACAGTATTCCACGAATTCAATATCAATCACCGGTGAAAATCCACCAGATTCATAGCTTTTTACCCCATCCGCCACCATTCTAAGCAGTACTAAAATATCCGAATATCGTGAAAGGTGTGAAAATGTTCCATCACAGCGGAAAGCTTTCGATGCGTGAGCTCCGACTGGGCTTCGATTTGTTCCGCGGTAGCAATTTTTTTCTAAACCACTTTATGGGTGGAGGAAGGGGGGACAAGAACGGAAACAGTAGCTGAATCGAAGCATAGCAAACGAAGAAAGGGGTTATGGGATAACGGAATTCCCAACGGAGTGTTGTTGACAGTCCGGGCGCGGTTTCGACCTAAACCAGCGAAGCAGTCACACGGATGACAGTGAGATATGTTGGTCCTCCTGGCGCATGGATTGTGGCAGCAATGCCGTGTCCGAAAAAGAAAATCTATTTCCACTCCAACGAGGCATGAAATAAATTGTCCCTATTGACAGAGGTCTTCTCGATCTTTGGCATGACTTTTTTATTGTTATGCGTTTCGAAGTTGACAACTGATTGACCTTCGATGAAAATTAGGTTAAAGTATACGGCAAAAACACAATTTTGTGCGGATGATGTTGTGTAGTTATAATATTCGACAGACATAACTTTTACAACGAACAAGCATTTCCCGGGGGAAACGAACATTTATCACCCGTTATTAAATATGGACGGGTTATTATTTGTGGTATAAAAAGAAGGAATAGAAGAGCACAGCATTGGGAAGTGGGTTAAAGTACTGGATCGTAAAGTTGAAAGTAATTTTTGTGCCTAAGGTGGCAGGTTTTAATACAGAAAAGAACATCTTGAATTTACATTCAACGGAAAATTCACAACAGTAAAACTAATCTTCTAAAGAACTGTATTGTGTACGAGATAGGACTAGAGCAGTGCCGGCGGAAAGCGTGGGTAGTATGGGTAGTACTACCCACTCGAAAATAACCCACTCGAAATTTTGAACCATTTAGATGTGCAACGCATGTATCTCGCACTACACACATTTGAAAACATCGATGTACTACAATTCCACTTGCATAAACGAACGTGATTTAATGTGAATGTAATATAAGCGTATGCATTGCGAAAAGGGAAAAAAATCCTTACTAATGGACCCCTCACCCTATGCTTTCTATCCACTCGGGCGTAAAGTGTTTCGCCGCCCCTGGACTAGAGTAACATTAAAAATACTGTCCTTATGATTGATTAATCTCATCCGTTAATGAATTCGAACCAACCAAGGCTATTAACTCTGTTCAGGATTTCATGCCAGTATTTTCATATCTCTGATATTTCATTATCAAATTAACAAGCGGTTTTTCTAGATCAATTCAAGCAAAAGTAAGATGCTTACTATCCATTCCTTACCGTCTAAACATCTACTTTATGGACTTTCGATCGAATTTGCAGCAGGCATAGTTTCGCACAGTATGGTGATACACAAAAACTTTCATGACAAAAAGTAAGAATCCGAGGGAACGTTTTTGTTCAGGAAACTTAAAGTTCTTCACCGGTTCATTTCATTATCAATAAACTGTGCTGGAACCAATCAAATATTATGCTCTTGGTTGACACAGTGGCCAAAGCTTAAAGGAAAAAGCAATGTATAAAGTTTTGACCTAATACAGTATAGCTGGTATATGAAAGACCGAAGACGAGAGAGTGGCAAAAGCAAGGGAAAGTGGGGATGAAACGGGCATTGAAAGGGCTCCGAAGAAATAGGTCGAAATATTGAAATCTCTAATTCTGGTTTAACTAGATGAAATCTTGCGCAGAAAATTATCAATGGGTGGGTTTTGATTTTGTTTACGTTTCTATAACAGAATGATATAGAAACCCTCAAACTTTAAAGATTTTGCCGAGGCCTGAAGAGCCCAGTCTTGCGTTCCAATCGACTCAGCTCATCAAATTGAGTAAATGTTTGTTGTCGTAAAGGAATCTTCAAACCCCTGCCTTCTGGCTCGTGGTAGTGTCGGATTGGTTTGTAGAAGTTAAGCTTACCGACTAAGCCGACTAATCCACATTCGTTCAGGGCAATTGTTAGGTACTACTTCAGTAAGGATTGTACTCTTGCTCTGTTTATTTTGTATTAATCGTTCATGTTTTTCCCATTGCTGCTTTTTCTTGCTTGCTGTCCAATCCTCGCGGTATATCTGATCTGCTCAGGTCTGCATATCGCAACATGTTGAGACACAAAAACCGATCCGGAAGTGTCGACCATAATTATTTACATCTCTACAGCCGCCTTCGCATGATTCTTTACCCTTCTTGGCGCTACTTGTTCCTATGTATCTGCTATTTGATGCTGAGAGTGCCTCGGCGGCGGTATTTCTCCCGATGCCAATGCCCTTTTTTCGCGAGCCATTTGGCAGTCAGCCATTCCAACGAATAGGTAAAATTTCTCCAGACTACGATATATCAAGATTTTCTCCGATTTCATGTTTATCCTGCTTAGCTCTTGCTGACCGATTTTGCTGTGCAACTGTCTACACTATTGGTTTCTTGAACGACCTGTTTCTAGAGTGGTCGAACTCAAATGATATTTTATGTGTCAACACAGTTCGAAGTACAATTTAGGATCATGGGAGGGGTTTGAAACCCTAAAACTTTCCCTTTGCACACGGGCCTGAAACCTAATTCTGTTCAGTTTTCCTGAAAAGGCTTTGGGAGGGGTTAAAAATAGGATTTTTTTTATTGTTACCATTTTTGATTAGTACCTTGAAACTACCTTGGATGGATCAAGAATAGATGGAATCTACCTTCACAGATTTGAGCAATCAGTTCGGTTTCTCATCTTGCTCGAAAATTGATTCCTTCTACCCAATGAGTGACAATGCAAAGCAAGAGTATGTCCCGTTGCTGTTACACTGTGTTGCTGTTGACTTCTCCAAATGTCCGGTAAGACCATCGATTCGTGAAGTGGAGTAATTGTTGAAGGTGAACATGAAGCTCAACATAGCAGAAGTTAGTGCCGTGTAGACAACATCGACGACTGTCATTCCGGCGTCGTTTGTTTTCGTGTATTGTTCTGCTAAAACGCATTACTGTTTGTCCTCAGTACAGTACATTTAATCAATGTAAGAAAATTCAGGTCAGTTTTTTCTTACGTAAATATTAATACTGAACACGAGTTTTGTGTTGGTTTTTCGATATTTCCATTTTTGAAAAAAAAGAAACGGACATCAACATGAAACATACGCTTGGGAGCACGATAGGTCAGCCAGTTGGAGACACTATATGTAACTACTATAATGTAAATTTGAACTATTTTGACAGAAAAATTCAGCGTAGTTTCGAGTGAAAAACGCCAAATAGAGGTGGCGTTTACAAACAACACAATTGCATCTGTTCAAGATGGAGCCAGTATTCGATCAGCCTCAAACAATTCAAGATTCCGTTCAAAACATTACGTGCTCGTGTGACAGGAAAGTGCTCGTCATCAATGAAAGCGCGTCAGATATTTCGCGTGAGTTAACAATATAATAATTTATAATCGAAAAAGAGAAGGAAAAGGAATCCAAAAAAATGCTCCGAAGCGCAAATGTGATTGTCGCACAGCTAAGCAACCACGTGAGCCGGAATGCACAACTTCAATCCAACGCTCTGGCGACGACGAAGACACCGAAGAAGTCATTCGCAAGAACAAAACCAGACACAGTTGCAGGAAAAAAAACACGTTTACATTACTAGCCACTTCCTCATTTTCTTACCTGAATGACGTCAATGGATTGCATATATTATTTGCGTTATAAATTTTTAAATTATCTGTAGTATTCACCTTCTACAAATAAAAGGTCAACCTATCGTACCCCCAGATTTGAAAAACATAGAAAAAAGTTCCTTCACCTTATTGGAATTAGCTTGAATAATATTTAGCCAGGCATAAAATTAAAACTGCCAAAACGTTGACAACGAATGCTTGTTTGTCAAAATCAGTGCAAAAATACCATCGCACGAGCTCACCAAAAAACTGACCTTCTTGACCCCACTCTATTCTATGTATAGCGAGGACAATGACCTTTATATTTTTACTCGAAAAAATAGCATAGTTGGCAGCACTGCCGCTAAAAACGAATAGTTTTTCTAAACTCCGTGAACAATTTCTTTCAAAAAGTAACTTGTGGTTTGAATTAAGAGTAAATAGACCTGGAGATATAATGAAAAAACCAACATTCTACCAATTTGTCAAAACGGGGGGGGGGGGGGGGGTATTCCCATGGCTCAAGAGGTAGTTCAATTGGCACAAAAAATTGGATTTTGATATTTTGGCCCTAGATTTCCTCTAAATTTAGTTCAAATCACGTCGATTACACGTGTCTTGATCACTTTGCGCGGAATGACCCTTGAATAAATGACAATTTTGGAAAAACTATAGCTCTTTGGAACAACCTAATCGAGGGTAGATTTCTCATATAATTCTATTCCATTTTGATGTATTATATTCCTATATTTTGTGGGAAAATCTGGGATTTAGCACGATCGAAAGACTTCTTTTTTTAAAAAACGCATCAAAGCACGTGGTCCAGAGCAACTTTAATTCAAAACATTATTTTTTTCACGAAGTCTGTTAATTCTGCGTTCTTATTGTTCCTAAAGCTATTGCAATGCGCAAAAATTCTTTAGCAGACTATAAACAAAATACAATGTGAAAAAATACTTCTTGATCAAATATTGTTCTAGACCAGTGCACAGTAGTCCCAAATGCAAATTTAGCCGGAATTTTAACTTTTTGCTAAAATTAAATGACTTTGCCTTACAACATGTTTGGCAAAGTTGTTGTACTTTGCAAGGCCCTTCTTATTGTTTAAACCGATGCTAGGGTGGTTCTAAATTTAGCAATATTTACAATAGAACTTTTTAACGGTTTGAGATAGAGCTTTACCAACGACACGACTAGACACTTGCATTCCGAAACTGTATCTCAAATCTGACTACCCCTCAGTGACTCAGGTAACTGGAAATGTCAAATTTGATGTTTGCTTAAAATATTCATGAAACTAGCAGCTCTGACGAATCTGTTGCTATATTTTTTTTCTAATAACAGTAACCCACGGTTACAATATTGTGACTATAAATAAACTGGTTGGAATCTTCAATTCTTTAAAATTAATTTTATGATTATTGGTGAACAAATAAGCTTCCCGGCGCCGAATTTGCTCATTCCAGAGGTCAATCAGCTTGGGTGCGGAGAGAAAATGGTATCAGCTAACGAGAATCAACTGCGCTACGATGGCCGAGTGGTGGTCGTTACCGGTGCCGGTGCTGGTCTAGGTCGCGAATATGCCTTGCTGTTCGGTTCCCGCGGTGCAAAGGTTGTGGTGAATGATTTGGGTGGCAGTTTTCACGGTCAGGGCAAATCGAATGCAGCCGATAATGTGGTACAGGAAATCCGAGCGGCTGGCGGAACCGCGGTTCCAGATTACAACTCCGTAGTGGATGGGGATAAAATTATTCAGACTGCAATGGAAGCATTTGGCCGTGTTGATGTTTTGATTAACAATGCTGGAATTTTGCGAGACAAGAGTCTTGCTCGCATTTCCGATGAGGACTGGAATCTTATTCATGATGTGCACTTGGAAGGTAGTTTCCTAACGACGCGAGCTGCCTGGGCGATCATGAAAAAAACAGAACTATGGTCGAATAATTATGACATCCAGCAACTCCGGTGTCTATGGAAATTTCGGCCAAGCCAATTATAGTGCCGCCAAACAAGGATTGGTCGGGTTAGCCAACACAGTCGCAATCGAGGGAGCTAAAAATAACATTCAATGCAATATAATCGTTCCAACAGCTGCGTCAAGGATGACCGAGGGAATACTTCCAGAGGTTTTGTTCAATGAGCTTAGTGAGTTTTATTGAATTTAAAACTGGCGAAGTAAATTCATTTTTTCTTTGATTTTCAGAACCTAAATTGATTGCTCCGGTCGTTGCTTATCTGTGTCATCAATCCTGTCAGAATACGGGGGCAATAATTGAAAGTGCAGCTGGTTGGGTCACATAGGTCCATTTTGTTAGGGGAAAAGGATCAATTCTCCGTACATCAATCGATGATGATGTTACACCAGAGTATGTTAAGAGTGTTTGGAATAAAGTCACTGACATGTCGGATGCGAAACATCTTAATGCCATCAGTGAAGCCAGCATATCTTTAGTAGACGTACTGGAAAAGTTACGCGAGGGAAAGCATACCGAAAATTCCGTTACAGAAACATTTAAGTTTAACTTTAAAGTTGTTATAGCGCATTTTTTTTTATCCCTTTATGGGCAGCTAGGGCCGAGGGTGGTGGCTAACGGGTTTCATACATCCTTGACCTGACGGACAAAGCTATGGTGCCTTGAACACAGGCAACGCAGATCCAAGGCCATCATTGAAATGATAAGTTCTGCGTTTGAGATGTACTTCCCCCGGTTGCCAGACGAATACCTGTAATTATTACTTGTTGCTTTGTATGTATGAATCTAATGTTCAGTCCTGGGTGGTGTATGCGTGGAAGATGTGGTTTTTAGCGTTCGAGTCCAGGAGTGCATATCTGTCTGGGTTAGCGTGGGCGTTTACTAATTGTGTAAGTGTGATCGCTAAAGGCTCGAGCATATGAATGCCAGCGTGTCTCCAACTTTGCGTGCATACATCCGATTTTAGATCCGTGTTGCCATTTGCACATTCACGTGTATTTTCGAACGATCGCGCGCGGACCGTGAATCTAATAATTAATTTTCAGTGTATGGTAGAGAAACGTGTTGTCTAGTGAATCGGTCCAACTGAAGGCATGAGTCTAGGCTGATCGAGAGTAGAGAATTCCGAACGTAGCCGGTCTATGATCGCGCGAGTGGTGGGTTAATGCTTGAGACCGCGGTTGTAAAGTTATAGGTGCTGAAAAGTTCACTTAAGTAAAGGGGTGTTGGCGAAATTGCGAGCGTAGGTGTGTGTGGATGATTGAAATTGTAATGTAAGTTCGCGTTTTTGACCAGATTTGTGTTATCGCGAAAGTTAGGGGCGTTTGCACCTTTTGGATGTGAATGTATATGGGAGAATATGCAATTGACTGTGCTAGTGAATATCAGTATGAACCCAACTCAAGATACAGTAATAAAAGGAAAAATAACATGCCGAATGTTTCTTTTTTTAGGTCAATAACCGTGCAGTGAAAAATGCTCAAAAACTCTGAACTAGGCCCCATCGAGTCCAGTCTGTCCGTCTCGTCCTGTCGTGTCTGGGGTTTCCAGGTTACATGCATTCACCAGATGAGACTACCTTATGTCAGCTTACTTGTGCACTGGTTTCGTAGAATCGAGGCGATCATCGAAATGATAGATCCTACGAGTGAATGCACTTGGTCCAGTCACCTGTCAAGCATTTGTGTATTTGTGTGTGTTGAGATATGTGTGGAGCCTGTAAATAATATTTTAATACGAATAATATTTCATACTTCAAAACAAGAAATGTTACGCGAGGGAAAGCATGCCGAAAATTCCGTTACAGAAACATTTAAGTTTAACTTTAAAGTTGTTATAGCGCATTGCGCACATAATAAGTGCGACTAAAAGTGCGGAAACGTAAATAAAACTGCGCTTTTACATTGAATTGTCTTGGTGTCTATTACGCACTTATGTATTATCCAACTGTGCAAACGTGAGAATATTTAGGTCAAAGAGAATCCATTTTTCCCCGATAGTTTACTTTAGTCGCTGCTTGCTTCATCCGCTTCCTCCTCTTCCTCGGCGGATTCACTTGCCGACGCTTCTGATTCAGGTTCCGAGTCGGATTTTTCAGATTTCTGTTGAATAAAAATAATCAAATAAAACATTTCGAGCACAGTTACACTACACTGATGAAAAAAGGCTTAAGAATTTCTTAAGTCAGGACTTATGAACCTGCACAATATTGATTCCATTAGACGATTATGTATTTCATAAGTATGGCTAATGGAATTTGTTTGCGGGTTTTATGTTTATCTTATTGTCATCGTCACCGCTGCTACTGGAGTCATCGCCGGAGATGTACTCCTTACTCTTGAAGCCGCTTCCCTTCATTGCCGTAGCCGAAGCAGGTTTCTTGGGGGAACTTGCTTCCTTCTTGCGCTTCTTGGTCGCTTTTCCACCATCATCTTCGCTTGCTCCGCCGCCACCGTCGCCTCCTGCTTCCTTGTAGGCTTTCAATGCTTCTGCATACTCCTCCTTTGCCTTGGCTGCTTTCTGTTCCCATTCTCTTGTCCTTTAAATCCTTCCACATCTCACCACCCTTTTTGACAATTTCGGTGACGGAGATTCCCGGATTATCCTTCTTTATCTTCTCCCGACTTGCGTTCATCCACATCATAAAGGCCGTAGCCGGTCGCTACCAGCATCATCCGAGTCGTCATCGGAGGTAGATTCCACATTTGAATCAAACTCGTCCGCCACATCCGATTCTGCCTGGTTCGGGTTGAAGTCCTCATCGGTCGATTCTTCCGAATCATCATCGTCATCGTCATCATCTCGCTCCTTTGCTTCGGCTTTTACCCTCGCCAGATAGGCATGCGGTTCAGCCTCATTATCCGAATCGGCAAAGTCCTCCTTGTAGTTGCTTTTGCCATCCTTTCCAATGTTCTTCACGTGCAATTTCTTGGAAGAGATGAAATCGAACAGTTTCCCGTACTCTTCCTTCTCGATACTGCTGAACGTGTAGATGTTGCCTGCTTTTAGCTCGATTTCAAAATCAAAACTTCGAGTGGAGCCACCACTGCGAGCAAAGTTCACCGATGTGATTTCCTCGAAACGAATGTGAACCGGTGGCTTGTGGACGTAGATGAATCCTCGTTCCAGTGGGTAGAGATAACCTGCAGCTGCCTTGAAAGAACATCCAATTGCAGGAGTTCCCGAATGACTGAAAACGAGGCAAAATATATTTAAATTAAATTAGCCCGACTTAAGCCGTTAGGGATTGGGATTCAAATAAAGCCAAGCTCACCCGATAAAAGTTCCCGGTCCGATCAGCTTTCGGTTTATGATGACTTTCATAATCTTTCCGAGTACTTCGTACACCGGTCCAGCGAGCTCTTTAGTAAGTTTATCCTCATACTTTTCCTTCAATTCCTCCTCGGTGAAGGGTAATTCGATGTTTGTTTCCTCGTCCATCTGGAATAGCGTCACCAGAAAGTGGTAACGAGTTTGACCCTGCTTTGTCGGCGGATCCAACGAAATGACGAAAAACATTTGCCGGTTGTCCTTATGCGGTAGCAGGAACAACCGCAGCACCGACGACGTCGGTATCTTAAAATCATACGTCTTACCGTGCAGCTGGAAAAAGCTCTGGAATACTTTAATGTCGTAGCGACCGCGCGGTGTCAGGCAATGTATCTCTCGGAATATAGCAATTGCGTCACCGGCGTCACCAGACGCAGAAATTACGGAAGCCTGTCTCATCACCTGCTCCTGGAATGCTTCGACAGGGTCAATTTCAGCCGATTCCGCTGTTGGAATGTGGAACCGCATTTCCATCAAATTCACCGGAGCTTCATCGTTCCGGTGAAATTCGACTGTAACTTCGTTCTTTCCGGCATTACACTGGGAAACGATTCAGCGGGATTTCAAAGCTTGTCTTTCCTTCCACATCGAACGAAAGAACGCTACCTGTAAACATAAAATGGTTGCTATACAGCAACAGAAAATAAAATAAACAAAAAGTGTTGCTGAAAAAAATATTTTTTGGTCGTATCGAGGGGCGACTCAATGAACTGGTAACTGGCGGTAAATTACTCGCACACTTTCTCTTCAAAAGATTTCATAAAGTTTCAGGTCGTGTCGTTGGCTTTACTGTCTTAGATGAAGTTGTAGAGCAACACATTTTAGACAAATTTGCTGCAGACATGCAAGCTCTAGCCTTTAAATTTTCCATTGCACGAGAAATTCAAATGTAAGCTTTAGGGTGTTCCTTAAAAAACGGTTTTATCTCTGTAATTTTTTAAGTTTTTATTTTACGCTACCTTTTGGACAACTTAAAGATTATTTTAAGGCTCATAATTTGCTTTTAAACACCAACTACTTAACTTTTTCAAATAGAATTATCTTCGATTCGGGCACTCAACATTGAATACTATTGCTTTCATATCAAATAGCATGCTTTATAGTATAGATCACCAAAAAATGGCAAATACGATATTTTTTATATCTTGCAATATTTACTCAAAAAATTGTTTATTTTTAGTAAAAAGTATATATAACTTTCTAGCGAGTGAAGTTAGAGGTTCAATATATTAAGACAAATTGTTCTTCTTCAAAATATCTGAAAGTATTTCTAAAGTGATCTTATCAAAACTGCAAAAGTTATATAAAGAAAACCATTTTTTAAGAAACACCCTAAATTTTTTGGTAAATTTCTTGTAAAATGAAAAGTATACGACATGGAGTTTCAGTGTCTTCGACAAAGTTTATCAAAATTTCATTATCTTCAATTTTGTGGAAGACAGCAAAACTCTATCTCGAACCATTAAAAAGTTATTTTTCTAATTTTAAAAAATTTAGAACCACCCTACCCACTATTTAAAATAATAGAAAAGTATTGTAAAGTGCAATATTTTATCATGAAAACGAAACTACATTTTTATATTGTTCACCGTGAAAGTAATTTAAACATATTACAAAGAGTCAATTCATGAAAAACCAAATTTTTAATATAACTTTTTCAGTTTTCATTTTTTTACAACCTTTCCTTCAGATGTTTTTCAGAGCTTTTGAAGGCGAACATTTTCTTCTAATGCACCAAAACTCTAGCTTTTATTGTTCAGAAGATATAAGCACTTAATATTTCAAAAATAGATTTTTTAAATCAATTTTATGAAATTTTAAAAAATATCGCATTCGCCATTTTATGCTCAATTATAACTCTAATCATGTCCTTATTTATAGTTCAAAAAGAATTATCTTTTATTTGCACCAAATGAGTGATATTGTTATTCAAAACAACCCCATTTTTGGCGAAAAAGTGATCATAACTTTTCAACGCAAATAGCTAGATATATAGTGCCATGAAACAAATTATTCGCCTTGAAACAATCTTAAAGTTGTCTGAAGACTACCTCAGTTTTAAATGAATACAGCAAAAGTTATTGGAATAAAACTGTATTTCGAAGAAACACCCTAAGCTGCGACATTAAATTTATTGTAAAATAATAAGTATGACAGATAGAGCTTACACGTCTTCAGCAAAATTTTCCAAAATTTGTCGTTCTACAACTTCGCTGAAGGTCGTTTGGCTCTAGCTAGAATGATTAAAAAGTTAATTTTTTGATCTTGGTAAAATTAGAACCACCCTAACTGTTGTTTTAACAAAAAGAGGGGACTCATAAACTACGAAAACTTCTCCAAAGACTTAATAAGGCTAAGTTGATTAGTTTTAGTAAAATCTCAAAATTCCTGCTGAATTTGCATTCTGGACCACTGTGCAGTGGTTGATAGTTTTTTTTTTGAGGGAAATCTTTCGATCGTGCTAAACCCCACATTTTTCGACAAAATATATGACTACAATACATCAAACTGGAGTAGAATCATCTGAGAAATCTGAAAATGATAGAAATTTGAATCGCTTACGTTGCTTCCGGAGTACGTTGTGTAGCCAACCAAGCTCGGAGTTCCACCACGAATACTTATAATCTGTTTATTTACTGGTAGGTCCTTTTTCCTGAATCAATGGCCGTTGAGGCTTCAACAAGGTTTCGTCGAGTAAAATCAAAGTTAAGGTCCTCATTATCTGCATCAGAATCGTCGTCGTCGTTAGAGCACACATCAAATCTTAAAACGAAGGGCTTTTGGTGAGGGTCTGCCTTGGGTCGGAGGATGTCGGAGGCTCAATCAGTTCGAACACGTTCGTGTCGTTGACGAAGGGTAGATCGCGTGTCCGTCCGATCACCTTGCTAAGAGGCCAGATTTGATATAAACCATCAGAGACCAACGTTTCTGTGATAGCCGTCTCTTGCACCAATGATGCGTTTTCCGGAATGTAGTACTAAAAGCCACCGGAGATGAAGGAGGTTGTAATCAACTACAACACGTACATTGTCTCACTTGCTGGCTTTGTCAAGAATGCTCAGGACTGCAGAGGAGTGAACAAGGCACGATTTAATATCCATGGTCGTGAAATAATTCACAGCATTATGAAATATTATTCATGTATTCGTGAACTGTTTCATGTTTCCTAGTATATCAGTCAAAACTCATTATTTGTTCTCGTGAGATCGTTCCCAAAATTATAAAATGATTTTCATGTATTCGTGAACTAGTTCATGATTATTAGTATAATAGTCACAGGTGTCAAATTCGAAACTGATTTCAGGAATGAAATATCACGATAACGTGCATATAAATTAGGAAAACCGTGACTAAGATCCTGAGTATGTATGTATCACACCCATGACTAAAATATCAAAAATCGTGAATAGGATCCGGAGAACATGAACACAAATTTGAGACTGAATAGAATAGAATAGTGAAATACTGAATAGTGAATAAAGGTTTCGAAAATCGAGACCAAGGCCCTGAAATCTTGAACATAAATCGTACTATTCTGCCAGAAAAATCCAATAGCAAACTAATGAATAAAATGTCACGATAGCGTGAAAATAAATTACGAAAATCGCAACAAAGCCCCTGACATCATGAACATCGTTTAAATGTCGGTTCTTTTAGTTGACATACTTTACACAAACCAGTGTATCCCCAAATTATGAACAAGAATCGTAAAAAACTGAACATATTCACTCAATAAAGACAGACCCATCCAAACATTGGAATGTCACGCCTTGTATGTTTTTGGTGCGAAGTAGTTTTTTGCGAACACAAGCAGTTTCATGAATACGAGGTTTTTATTATCCATAATTTCAGGACCTTAGTCACGATTTTTGTAAATCGTTCAATTTCTGAAATCGTGGTTTTTTGTTCATGAATTTATGAACGGATTTTTTTTTCAGATTCAAGTTGCAGGGTCATGATGGAAGGAATAAAGTGTCTAAACCGAACGCCGTTGAGAATGTATGGGAAACATTCTTCATTGCATTGGATAACATCAGAGACGGATCGTGTAGACGAAACTCGATTACATTATCTTCAATGTGCATGCAGATTCTGATTCTAACATAATTGCAATATTTCATGTTAGTACTGAAAACAAAAATTTCTTTTGCGATTGCACTGTTTAATCCTATCATCGCAAGATTTCATATATGGTGGAATGGAAAGGTATGACTTCTTTTTCATGGTCTAACAATTCATTCAATTCACAAAATATTGGAATATATGTAAAATTTAATTGGAACCGTAGTACTAAGGTACAGCATGGGATTGACAGAAGAGAGTATAGAAAGGCGTTAAATATGATCTTATGAGCAAGATTAAAGTTCACCGATGACTTTACAATTTCTCTTCTACTGCAGGAGTCCGGAAATTTTGGCATTTTGATCAAATGCAAATAACCCGAGCTATATTCGTTGTTATAGGGTGATGAGCCTATTTTGGCACCATTAGGGAGAGGGTCGAACTATCTTTTGAACAACTTTAAAAGAAGCCATATTATCTATAACCTTTCTCAGTATAAAGTATCAGTGTACTGTTTCTTAAACATCTATATAATGCTTATTTAGCAGAATTGCCTCAATTTTCAGCATAAATGAAAATAAATGTTCCATTCTGTACATCTATTCCCACCTCAACGATCCAATTATCGCCTGAAGGGTGTGCCAATTTCCACCTCATCGAAAAACAATCTAGTTGAAACGCAATGCCTCATATTCCATTTGCGTCGATTCTAACTAGGTATCCAGATCATGGACGCCAACGTGTGATTTGTAAAACGAATCATTCTGCTTTTTTCAGCCGATCAAAACAAATGTAAACATCACGCACATCAATGAAACTCATCAGCTGTTAGTAGAAGAGCGCCCAGAATTGCGCACGCAGAAAAAAACCATTCGAAGGTTAGCAACTGGAATGACAAGTTTCACATCACACATTGCTTTCTCCCGATCCGAATTGTATGTGCAGATGAAAACAAATTATCTGCAATCTACAATTAGTTGAATAACTTGAAGTAATTGATTACTTATACCTGAAATTGCATTACATTATATTTACAAGTTCATGTTTTGGTTTGGCCGCACTGGTGATTCTTTTCTGTATGATGGATACAAAAAGTTGGTTTTGATTGTGGTAGTGTATCAGCAAAACATGCCAATAATAGGAACCCCCGTATTTAGTTTTATCCTATTATAACACTAGGCCTATTCTAGTGTTTGACGAGTGATTTTAAAGTGAAATTTTCGTAAAAAGATTCTCCAGCTAAAATAAAGGTATGTATCAGTGCAATGTTTAGTATATTTGTGCTAGAATAACGAGATATGAGGCGGCAAATGCTGGCTCGTGAATGTTTATTTTGCTAAGCGCCGTTGCATCCAGTTTCGGTTCACTACGTGAGTGAGGCGGATTAGTAGATATTTCAATAAGGTGATTTTGTTTTAATTAAAAGTTGGATTTAGAGGATAGTTCTAAATACATATGTGCACAACAAATAAAGAATAAAACTTGAGCTTATTTTTTCTCACCTGTTTTAGCCAAATCGATAGTGTCATTATCTCATATGCTTGGTTCGAAACCAAGGGGTACGAAATAGGGTCACAACAGGCTCTACTGCACATCACCCTACATATGTAATTTCAATATAAGCGCTCCTCTTCTCTAACGGGGGTTCAATTTCACAGTTCATGAAATCAACAATCGCAGTACAGTTACGCCACAGACAAAACGCATATAAGTTACTAAAAAGTCGTATTGAGCTATACAATCTCTAATGTCGTAACGAAAACAACGGTGATTTGTCATTGATTTCTACATTATTTACCCAGATGATCAACTACACATTTTTCCCGCTTGCCTTGTGAAATTTTCGTGACTGTTATCTTCGCTGAGAGAAAGCAAGATATGATGGGTAAAAAATAAACCTACTTTTTGGGTTTAAAATATTATTTAATGGATTAATATTTCAATATCTCAGTTAATCGTCTGAGAACATGATTTTCGTGTAAATTACACATTTGTGATTGTCTTTTTTAGGACTAAAGAGCTGTTCTACATATTCTCCAGATTCGTAGGATTCTGAGCATTTTCTGAAAAATATCGCTAATTGCACCTTCTTCTTTGATTTTTTTATAATTGAATTTTTGAATACTCAGATCTTTGAATTTTGTAACTTTTTGACATTGGATTTGATTGTCAGATCGTTAGATCTGACTCTTAGGATCGTTGCATCTTTTGACATCTTCGAATAGTTTGATCGTTGGATTGGTTTTTGGATCTTTTGATTTGAATAATGTATTTCACATGAAGTAATTTGGTCGAATGCGATAACAAAAAATCGCGTGCTCTAAAACGGTACAACCATATCGATATAGTTAGAGGGCATATTAAAAATATGACGAAATTATATTATTATGGAGCTATATTTTTACTTTGATTTTTAAGTGTCTTTATCTCCCATTTTGGAACATACAAAAACATCTAAAGAATCAACCATATATCAAACAAAACATCGATAGGGAGCCGGGCTACGTTATGAGCTATAGAACTGAAACTTGTAAATCGATTTTTATTTTTATTTCTGCCAAATGTGATTCTCATACGTTTCCCAACATTTGAACGAAACAGATCGTTTTACTTCACAGTAGTGTTCGGTGTGTAAGTTTCAGTGAGTGAAGGTCATCTTTTGTTCGTTCGTTAGCTGCCGTTCTGCTGGTGCCGGTAGTAAATCCAGTACATTGTTTTCGCTGGTGCGGAACAATCGACGTTGTTGCAGATAAGCTAAAAAAATCGATTTTGGGAACTCTCAAATCGATTGCTCATCCGATGCGATATCTTAAACCCGCTGGTGATTGAAAACTTCGAGAGGCTTAATTCTCAAACCCGTTTTATGTCCTTGTACTTCGACTACATGGTACAGAGCATCAATCCTTCTTTATATAATCCCGACCGTGTCCCTTTCTTTGATACTTCTGATTCAACTGTATTCTTCGACAATCCATGCAGGAAGAGACCCGTAGAATCCCGGATCATATACGCCCACAAGTGATCCCTAAAATATTTTATAATAAATTACGAGAAGTCGACCTTTGTTTGGGTCCCCAGATTACCTTTGTTTGGGTCCCCTCTCATTGCTCTATCCCGGGTAATAAAAAAGCCGACAGTTGGCAAAACTCGTGGAGCAATGGGGAACTTGGCCGATGGTTACATTCTATTGTCCCGAAGGTATCAACGAAGCCTTGGTTCAGGGGGATGGATGTGGGTCGGGATTTCATACGTGTAATGTCCCGGCTTATGTCCAACCACTACACATTGGGTGCGCATTTGCGGCGTATTGGGTTCACAGAGAGTAATCGGTGCGCTTGTAATGAAGGTTATCACGATATCGATCATCTTGTCTGTGTATGCGCCGGGTATTGTGATGCCAGGTCTCAGTTAAAGAATTCCCTTCAGGCCCGAGGTTGACCACCCAATGTCCTAGTTCGGGATATGCTAGCAAATCGAGATCTTCCCTATATGTCCCTTATTTACATATTTATAAAAACGATAAACATCCCAATTTAGCCCCTCTCTCTTATTTCTCATTTACAGAAGCTCCCTGTCCTTCCTTGTAGACCCGACCAGTGCCAGAGTCCCAATATACGACCGCCATCGCCCTGCATAGATGGAAGCTGAAGCGAGAACGACTCGATGGTCTGATAACTTTCCCGTGGGTCTGAAGAATACCATCCGCCAACCCGGTACTCGACGACCTACTGAAACTGGGCACTGTGTCGCTGATCTCCCGTTTGCCCGAAAGTTACAAGTTCTGCAATTCTCTCCATATCATCGTATACGCCTTCTCTCCCCTGTCCTTGATACAACTGCTGCTACACCGATGATGGACATAAGCCCCCCTTTCAATATCTTAACCAAGCACAAGTCTCCTTCAAAAAATTAAATTTGTATTCTGTATTCCTAGTTTTAAGATAGCTGTTAATTTTATTCTTCATTAAAACTATTGTCCCCCATCTTGTAAATAGAATTTTATCCCTAGTTTTAAGATATCTGTGAAATTTCTCATAAATATTTGTTCCCGCTTTTATATACCAAACTATTCTCCTAGTTTTAAGATAACTGTAAAATATTTCGTAAAAAACTATTTCTCCCCTTT
Source organism: Topomyia yanbarensis (assembly GCF_030247195.1). NCBI lineage: Eukaryota > Metazoa > Arthropoda > Insecta > Diptera > Culicidae > Topomyia > Topomyia yanbarensis. The sequence goes on from NC_080672.1 coordinate 125,351,289, forward strand.
TGAATTTCAAACTGGATTTCTTGTTTTAAAATTTTTCATAAAAAAAATCTTTTGTCCCTACTCTTGTATATAGAATTGTGTTTCTAGTCTTAAGATAGCTGTAGAATTCTTCCTCTCAATGTAAAAAAATATCTGAACATTGCAACCTCCTAGTTTTAAGTATTTAAAATGTAAAAAAAAACAAAAGAATTTGGCACCGCCAAGATAACGCATTTGTGCCTATCAAATAAACGAACTGAATAAAATAAATATGATTCTCTACCAGCACTCAAGCGATACCTAATAAATGATTTCGATGTTGTCAGAAGCCCTATTATTATGAACACTGAATGCACCTTGGGGCTGACAAAATCGGATCATTACTGTAATAAGAAAAAAAAATCTTAAGAGCTTAGAATGTTCAAATTTAATCATTTTGGATACAATAAACCAGTGAACAATCAACCAATTTGAATAACGCTCCAGATCATCAATCTCTCTAAAACGTCAATTTATCTACCAAAAAGCAATCTAAATAAAACCACAATTGGAGAGCCAATTCAATGTTAATGATTAGCAAATCGAGCTCGGCAAATCCCCCTCCTTGGTAGATGCGTCTTTACGAGCCGGTAGAATCTTTGAAAACACATTGACCTGCTTCGTCGTCAGATTCCCTACCATTCACATTAAGCCTAATGGAACCATTTCAAAAAGCCCTCTACCCGTAACGTTCAAACATTTCAGTATTCGACACCTCCCCAGTCTTACTCCTAGGTGTTTTGTTATGTTCGCGTGGATACAGTGTAAGCATTTCTATTTAAACCTCCACGGAAGCTTTCACCAAAATTGATTCATGACTTTCGGAATAACGAGGGGCGCGAATTCGGCTGCCAAAATTACCAATATTCCAAAGGATCCTTAGTGTAATGTTTATGTATCAATCTCAATATCTGCCTCACAGATAATACAACCATTGAATTGGTGTCGACTTATTCGCACTCCGAACCCATGTCACTCTAAATTGCGTTAGCTTTTCTCCATCTCTCTTCCGCAGAGAAGGTTTTAATTTCATTCCCAGTTTCTGGTGAAATCGAACCAACCAATTCCCTCGTTTCGCTTTCAACAACAGAACGAAATGGAAATGTGGTGCAATGTCGACATCTAGAGTGCAAAATTTTCTCCGTATCCAGTCAGAAATCATCGTGTGACTTGTGTGACACTTCTCTCATAAAGCTCGAATAAATAAACTTCTGTCGAAGCAACCGTTCGAACTTGTGAGCATGTTTCTGAATTAACCCGCAAACAGTCAATCGACTCAAACTCAACTGGAAAATTTTTCAGCGGAAAGTATACCACATAGCTACGGTCTGACGAAGTCACTGTGATTCAATCAACACATCGAGATTCAATTAGCGAAACTCAATTTCCGCTCGAATGTCGTATCACCTCCGTGGAAGACACCCAATTGAATCCGACGGGACTCGTTTCGTCACCAACTGGAATTAAAACAGGCTTACCTAGATGGAGCAGGGAATCTGTGTACATGAAAGTTTTACAGCCAGTTCGCGAACGAATCCCGTGATGGCTGGAAATTTGGGTTGACTTGTGAAGTATTCTGGATTCTCAGATATTTTCCAAACAATTAACTAGACTAATGAGCGAGACAAAACTTACGAGTGCTTCTTCTGTTAAACATGTTTTCATTTCCTTCCTTCCCCCCTTAAGAACCCATGAAAGTTTAAGTTCTGTTACTAACTTCTCAACCCATTTATAATTTGGTCGCTTACTTTTAATGGCATCTCTTGTTGTCGCAGCGAAAAAAATAATGATAGCGTTTTGATCTGGAAGGATTGTTTACTCAGCGTTGAAAGATTGATTGGGTGTCATAATTTGTCGAAGTTGGAGCGTGAGTGATGTGAGGAAAATTAGCACAGATGCGTTGAATTTTCAAAATCGTAAAGATGATCCAAATTCACTACAAAAAACATGTTTCTTGTTTGAAACGATTGACATTTAATTGTTGATAATTCATTGTTGAGAAACGCGAATAACTTATAAAAAGGGTATAATTTAACGAAATAAGTTGATGTAAAACTTTAAATGTTTCGAAAATGGTCGCATTGTGGAAGATTTCAGTTTTGTGTGTTTTGATTTGAAATAATATTTTGTAATAAAATTATAGTTTTATCTGTAAATTTGCATGAAATTTAAAAGCATGTTAAAATTTTTCCTTTCTCTTTAAACTGTTGTTAACAAAAGATAAATATTAAAAGACAAAGTTTTTTGCAGTTTATTTTTTTAACGCAAATTTTAGCTTTTGTGAAAAATGCCACTTTTCTTTTCAGTGTATATTTTTTCATGCGGAAGTTCAGGGATGTCCGATTGTCATTCGATTAATCGATTAATCGAATATCAGTTCAAGTAATCGAATAATTTTTAATCGATTAACTTCTGTTAGATAATCGAAGTAATCGATTAATATGCTTCGATTATTATCGCGATTATCAAAAAATATTATTTGTGTAATTTCACTTGAGCGTGTAATCTACCCACTGGGTTTTTAAACGTGAGCTTAAACAAAATTTTTTGTTCGTTCAATACTTTGACTTTGACAGATGACGCACTATCGTTTTTCGTTCAATTGAAGACGCTGAGTTCCTCTGGTACAAAGACCCGCCATTTCTATTATTTGTTTACGATTTATCTGTCAGTGTCATTCGTATCAAGCACGAAATCTATCAATGGACCTCGTTCGAGACGGATTCGAAGAGATTTTTCTCGGCTGGAGTGCTTATGACAGGTCCCGTGCTAGATTAGAGTAACACTGGCAGATAAATAGTAAACAATCGATTAAGATGGCGATTTTTTATTCAGCGATTCAGCTCTACGTTCAATGTCACTCTAGTCGAATTATGATCATTCGAAAAACAGATGAATAAGGAAACGAGATTAATTTAACCTACAGAGGTTGTATTTAGTTGCCAGCACTACTTGGGATATTCATACATATATGAAAAGTTCATTAATAATATATTTATTGCTTGAAAAAAAAAACAAGAAATGCTTTGCGCCTTCTAAAAGCTTTTTTAAATCTTGTCACTACACAAATAATAAAATTACATACACCAATTGATCTTAATTTTCTAGCCGTATCTCTTTATTTTTCCATCTCCTATAACTACACTAAGTTTATAAGGAGGACACAGACAATAGCTGGTTATGGTTTAATAATTAGTCTAGCAAAAAGGAAGTAATTTATCACCCCGTAAACTCATTTCTACGAATAACTAATACTAGAGATTTTAAGCACCAAAATAAAACTGTTATGTGGATACCAACCAATCATAAGGAGCGTGCCAGGTAATTAGATATTTCGTGCAACGTTTATTCGCCAATTCTCAAATAGGTTTAACTAGAAAAATTCTAGAAAGAGAACTGCGGAGAGGCAAACAGCATTTCTGGCAACGTAGGCCTCGGTATTGTATGGCAACACGTCCAACGTTATAAGGATAGGCAATGTTCGATTGGATTCGTTTTTTGACAGCTGAACCCGAATCCAATTGATACAAAATAGAGTCCCCGCAGTTCTATTTCTAGAGTTTTTCTAGGTTCAACGAGTTATTTGTTTTCACCGCTTGCCCGTTTTATCAGTTCATTCTTCCCGTTGACTGTAAGTTTCATGTTAGGCTGTATCTAAAGGCAGATCAGATGCATGTTCAAAAATCAACGAAATTAAATGCATTTCTTTCCATTAAAACAGAAATGTATTATGTATTTTGCGGTGCGTGCAATGTATTTTGCATTACGTGTAAGACATCAAAAACCTAAAAAAAACTTGTTTTAATCCACCGAGCGGTGCAATTGTGCCTTTCTCATTTCTTTAAACTATGGCACGGAGGCTTTTTATGTTCAACATAATTGTGGAAATGTCCATTACATTCTTAGTACACTTTGCACTTATACACAATGGCATGCCAGCCACGAACTTGATGAGCTACGTGTCGACGGTGAAACAAAAAAATATCATACTCCATTAGCCTAATCAACATTAGATCAATGTTATCTGCTTGCTAACTTATTTTGTCATGCGGGGATGGGTATGCGAGGAGGGCGAAAGTCCCATGAACGAACGACTCCCCAGCTTAAATTGGTATGCTTTGTAATATAGTGGTGGTTTAAAGATGATGGGGTTGAAAGGGAGGGGTATGAGGTGGTGGTCTGAGGGGTGATTTAAGGAGATTTTTAAAAGAGGGGAGTGAACAGTAGAGGGGGGGTGTAACCCCTCTCCGTAAACCATCAACTACGCCCCTGTTAAAGTCCAGAAACCTTATGCGAGTCGAAATAAAATTAGGTTGACGTTTTTCAGAGTGATTGCATAACCTTTCTATATGAGAAAGGCAAAAATGTGCAAAATCCAAAAAAGTGAATCTTCGTCAATTTTTTTTCGTGTTTGCATCAAATCTCGACGTTTTATGCACCTTGAATACATTTAGCATCAAAAATAAAAATTCTATTTTTAATTTTTCCTATAGTTTTTATGAGAAATTTCTGTGTGGCCGCACTCTGAAACCCGTAATTCCGGAACCAGAATTCCGATCGATCCAAAATTCAATAGCAGCTGAAGGGAAGGTTGCACCTTTCATTTGAGACTAAGTTTGGACAAATCGGTCCAGCCATCTCTGAGAAAAATGAGTGACATTATTTGACACATACGCACATACATACACACACACATACACACACATACACACACATACATACACACATACAGACTTTTTCCGATCTCGACGAACTGAGTCGAATGGGATATGACACTCGGCCCTCCGGGCCGGGATTAGGTTGACGTTTTTCAGAGTGATTGCATAACCTTTCTATATGAGAAAGGCAAAACTAGCCCTACATTCAACAAAACGTCGAACAAAGTGGATCAGCGTAGGACGTTTGTTGAACAGACTTTTGTGCGGGGAGCATGAAACTGATGCAAAAATGGAAATGAAATGCATTTTTCTAATTTGATGCAAATTTGAAAAACATTTCAAGAGTGATCTGCCCCTAGGGCTGTATCGATGATTTTATCAAACGTCAAGTTGCGACCATCCCATCGAGATAAGCCAGATGAGATAAACTAAAAATCAGCCGATAAAAAGTCTGATGTAATACTTAATTTAAAACATGTCCGCTTTAACCCCAGTAAAACCTTACAATTTTTTTCAATGTTTGAAAATAAAACCTTACTTTTCTCATGGCACCAAATATCAGACAATACTTTCCAAGTTTCTGTTCAGAATCATTTGTACGTGTCAAATTTAGCTTGTCCGAACCGAAGATAATGTTCTAATATAAAGACACGTGGATAGAAAAAGTATATTTGACTGCACAGTTTACTAAATTATTTTATCTGCTAAAAAGACACTTTAACAAAAGCACTTTTTTTGAGCGACTTAGTGGAATGTTATATTAAAAACATTTACCGATGTCTTCCGTTTTAATTCTACTATGATATGATAATCATAGTGGAATTAAAACGGAAGACATCGGTAAAAGTGCTAAAAGAAGATTGTAACTACTTCGCAGAGTGATCTGCCTTTAGGACGATAGACAGTCGATCAATGGCTTTGTGAATTTCAATCTATTAAAAATTATTCGTATTTTATTTGCACCATAAAAGTTATATAATATGCATGTGCATTAAGCCTTGTTGTTCGTATGTAAACATAATTAAATTCATGTCTTTTTATTACAATCTCAATACTCCTCCGCGTTACTTTCAAACGCCACCATATTTGTTTACGTTGTTCGATTGGAACCGTTTTTTTGGTTTGATTGAAATTTTTGGGTTCAGTCTTCGCGCATCTCTATATAAGCATCATCTCTGGTCCGGATTTTAATTGAAGTTACTTTACTGTTGTTTCGTTCAAAGCTTCGTTAAAAACAAAAACGCATCGAAATGCTGCAATCGTCTATAATATTTTCTGCGGCTAGTAATTTATTAAAACAATCCGGATTCAATACGATCCTTGGAATCGGGTCTGTTTCGAAAGTGTTGCTTATCATAAGGTGTGTATCAGTGAATATTTTGGCTACAATCGCCGCTTTCGTTGGATGCGTTTTTCTTCGAGGCTGTTTTTACTTGTGCGTGTAGAGTATTCATTGCTGGCTGATCCAAATCGAGATCGCCGATTCACGATAAATAAAATAAGATTTTTATAAGAGGTAGGCAATTTCTGTATTGACACAATATGCTCGTATTTTTTATCACAAATTTTTCTTCGAAATTTTAGGCTATTGGTCACAAGAAATGGTGCCACCGTCAGCTAGTAAATCGAAAATAAGCCCAGCATGGGCGTATTTCGATAAAATTGAGGACAATAAAGTGCGCTGTAAACTATGCAATTTGTCGATCAGTTACTGCCGGAATACAACAAATATGTTGAACCATCTAAAAAACAAACATAAGAGTCTCAGCCTACACACAAGATTAGCGCATCCAGATGCAACTACTGCTACAAATGTCGATGACGAGAATGGCAAAGATGGTGCAATAGCATCTGGTACTGATTCTGATTCGGAAATTGAAAGAAGCGATTGTCAAAAGGCTGCTATCATTCGCAAACAACAGCTACAGCCATCCATAGTGGAAGCTATAAGCCGTCCGTTAGCGTTTGCTGGTAAAAATCTCCACAAAGAAATATTTACAACTAAGTTAAACCTTGTTCACTGGTTCACGATTTCTTTCAGCTGATGGCCCGAGAGGAATGCAGGTAACGAATGCGTTAATATATTATATCACCAAGGATAATCTGTCACTGAATGCAGTGGACAAACCTGGATTTCGACGTTTTATAAAAACTGTGTGTCCTTTGTACAACTGCCCCCTTGAGACCCAGTTTACCAAGCTGATACATAATAAATACGAAACTTTGAAAGAAACCATCAGAAACCGCCTCCATTCAACGGGTAGCATTTGTCTAACAACAGATATATGGACCGAGATGATGAACGTTAAAAGCTACTCGAGAATAACAGGACATTTCATTCATGGTGAGTAATCTTCCATTATTGTTCCGTGTAAGAAGCCTGAAATCCCCGAGTTGTTCATAAACAACTTTATTGCTTGGTTAGCTGACAGGATCGAGTATCCATGTAATGCGACTTAGTCATTCATTCATAAATTACGTAACGTTTTTAGGGGGAGGGGGAGTTGATACGACAAATTGTGGCATGTTGTGACACATGGGGGAGAGGGAGTAAGCTAGATCGTTATGTAACATGTTTATACTGAAGAAAAACTTTTTTTAAACCTTCCGCCGCTTGTGCGCCGAGTGCACGCCGCTCTGAAAATCCAGCGAAATCGTCTTAGAGCACCAGCAACTGCTCATTTAGTGAGTCATTCATGCGGCCTCCGGAGGGTTAAGAATTTGTTATGTAATAGGGGTGGGAGGGATAGAGAAATTTGTGACAATTTGTTACATGGGGTGAGGAGGAAGTCAATTTTGGGCAATTTTTGCGTTATGTTATTTATGAATGGTTCCTTATTCAATTGAATACCGACATATATACCGATATGAAGACAATCAATGCTATGTTGAAAAACACATCGTAATACTTTAATGTTTCATTCAGACTTCCAGCTTATGTCTTGTCTGTTGGGAGTTATCAAGTGCGATCAATCGAAAACCGGTGCATACATAGCCGACTTACTTTTGGATTGCTGTAATGGTTGGGACATCGAGCTTGATAATGTGTCATGCGTTGTAACTGATAACGGCGCGAACATAGTGAACGCCGTGAAACTTCAATTCGGTGAAAAACGTCACCTTCCTTGCTTTGCGCATACATTGAATTTGATTGCAAGCAAATCTGTACCCTTGTATAACGAAGCGTATGGAGCATGTCTGGACCCAGTTATTGATTCAGATGATGAAGATGTTGACGAATCAGATATCGACGATGCTAAACATAATTCTCCTGAAGAAAACATGATTATTTTTATAAAGAAAATGAAGCGAATAATTAAATTTTTCAAGAAAAGTGAAACTGCGATGAGGGAATTGCGAAAGCTACAAGTGATAGATGGCAAGAAAGAAGGTCAATGTCTTATGCTCATTCTGGACGTCAAAACCCGTTGGAACTCAATCATGGCTATGATTGTTCTTACTGATAGCTGGATACGTGTCGAGAGTATTGCTCATAATTCCTAAAAGCCCCCCAATGTTGACTTCCGATGAATTGTCTGTTCTTAAAGAAGTGTGCAAAACCCTTAAGCGACTTGAAAAAGTAACAACTGAGATGTCACATCAGATTATGATTATCTTACATATTGAATTGCGTTTTGAATAATTTCAGAGTTACGGTAACATGGAACTGGAATCAAGGGAAGCCTTCTCATTGAAACAAAGAATATTACATTTTATTTCGAAATATTTCAAGGATATCGAAAAAGTAAGGATACTGGCAACCGCTACACTCCTTGACCCAAGATTCAAAAAAATCCATTTCGAAAGCGCGCTATCCGCATCGTCTGCCGTTTTCTTTGTTGGTAGGTGCAATTATTCATATTTTTAGGCCTCATTCTTTCATGTTTTTTTTAGCGGAGCAAATTAAGGATTTGGCAAACGAAGCGGCTTCAATATCCAGTGATGTTGAAAAAACTCCCGCACGAAATGAATCATTGGACGATCTATGGTCAATACACGATTCATTAGTAACGGAAGTGAATCGTGCACATGTTCCGGATAGTGCTGGCGGGATTCCGGTGGAATTACGACAGTACCTTAATACTCCGTTAGTGCCGAGAACCAGTGACCCGATGCTGATTTGGAAAGATATGCGAGCACAATTCCCGAATCTATACAAAGTAGCGGTTAAGTACTTCTGTGTTTCAGCGACCTCAGTTCCCTCTGAACGTTTATTTTCGAAAGCTGGTCAAGTATTGACCAAAACGAGAAATCGATTGTCAGGACCAAATTTGGACAAAATTCTTTTCTTAAATTCAGTAGATGATACAATGTGGTTTACCTAAACCAATATGACTTTATGTACAATTATTAGATTGTACGCTAGCTGCGCGAAATGAATAATAAAATTCGAAAAAATTCTGAAATGAGAAATCAACTAATTATTTTATTATAAAACGAATATTTTGTTCTAATAACTATATTACTCTTTTCAGAACTTTTTCGAATTTCCTTATACATTGGGATTCAAATACAGTTCTTTAAAAACACGCGCTTTGCATCCAATATTTATTAATTTAATCATCTAGATAATCGAGTAATCGATTAATTTGGAACGATTAATCGAACTAATCGATCACCGCAGAAAAATTAATCGATTATTGATTAATCGATTAATTTAAAAAATCGGACATCCCTACGGAAGTTTTCATTCTCTGCAACTGTTTCTCTTCCTTGCTGTATGAAATATGGTCATCGAACAATTTGTTTTTGGAAAATACTACATGCAAAAACTCCTACGTCTTATTAAAAATTACTCTTTTATTTCTATGTTTTAATTGCCGAAAGGTTCTACTGTAGACGAATTTCGCGCCAAGTCGAACAAATGTTGGCAGCACCCTCTCAGATTTTATGAAACTTTCTGTACATGAAAACTTGGTCACAAAAAGCCACGCATACTTTGTTTTTCCAAAAATGATCTAGACTGTCTGTTTTGTCAGATCTGGACGTTCGGATGGATCGAAAGCACACAACTATTCTATTGAATTAACCGTGCCTGAAAAACCCAGAACCAACCGCGCGCAGCGGGGGCTGGATGATAATAGCTGGGGATTTTGTCTTTATTTGTGACCCAATACATACATGTTCTACAGATAATATTTATAGCAAAACGGAAAGCGTCGACCATAAATTGCGTTCGCCGCAACTGGTGACAGCGGTGGGATACGAACCCACGCCATTTCTGACTGGTGTATTTTAGTTGGGGGTTTTGTAGGATTTTTCTGACGATTAAGGATGTCAACCGTTTCTATTGGACAATTTATAATAAATCTGCTATAGACACATTCCACGCATTTGTATCGCTTACCTCATGAAAATAAATCTGCTAATATAAGTAAAAGTTGTCCTGAAATATGTTGGTGTAGATTTAAGGCTTCCAAATCATAGATATATAGAATTTTTTTAAAAGAATTTTATGACGCTCTTCAATAAAAACCAGTAATACATTCAAGACTCGTTTTTAATAATTGAATAGATTTTCCCGTACCACACCGGTATGTTCGTAATAAAATTAATTTGGAGTCATCTTAAATGGCATTTTATTGTATACATATTGTACAAAGATTTCATCTTTGGACGCAGATTTTTTGAGTGAATGAATTGCCGTATAAAAGGGGGGCAAAAATTGACCATTTTTGCGTTGTCCCCTAACGCAAAATTCATGTTTTTTCAATTTTTCACGAAAACAATGCACGATATCTATGAAATATTTTCAGAAGCTATTTTTTTTTTTTTTTTTTTTATTCATTTCGTTTATTTGATAGGCACAAATGCGTTAGCTTGGCGGTGCCAAATGCTTTTGTTTTTACATTTTGGATATCTTAAAACTAGGAGGTTACAATGTTGAAATATTTTTTTTTACAAAGGAAAAGAAAGTTTACAGCTATCTTAAGACTAGAAATAAGATTCAATATACAAAAGAGGGCCAAAAGATTTTTTTATGAAAAAATTTAAAACAAGGGATTCACTTTGATATACAAGAGGGGGAGTAATAGTATTTTACGAAATATTTTACGGTTATCTTAAAACTAACAATATAGTTTAGTACACAAAAGGGGGAACAAATATTTATGAGAAATTTCACAGAAATCTTAAAACTAGGGATTCAATTCTATTTACAAGATGGAGGACAAGAGTTTCAATAAAGAGTAAAAATTATAGCTATCTTAAAACTAGGAATACAGAACACTAATTTGAATTTTTTAACTAAAACTTATGCTTGGTCAAGATATTCAGAGGGTGGCTTATTTCCGCATCAGTGTAGCAGCAGTTGTATCAAGGACAGGGGAGAGACAGGGAAAGAAGAGCAAAACTTGCAACTTTCGCTCGAACGGCGGGGGGGGGGGGGGAGGGAGATCAGCGTATCAAATTTGCGCCTCAGTCTAGTAAGTCGTCGAGTACCGGATTGGCGGATGGTATTCTTCGGACCCGCGGGGAATCCTTCAAAAGTCTTTCAGAAGCTATTAGTACTCATCAATACCTTTCTAAAAATGTGCTATTTGTATAAAACAAATTTTGAAATCGTTCTTTCATAGGGGTGCACTGAAGTGTTGTCCCCTAACGCTTTCCGTTACAGTACGGTAAATCCTTCTGCAGAGATACTTTGGGAGCCTACAGAACAGGATATAGACATAAAAGATATAACCAACCTATTTCAGAAATAGCGCAGCCATGCAGTGGTATGAGTGGCCTAAGGGGTGGAAAGAGAAGGGGGAGAGGGGGGGGGGTTATGCCATTAAGGGGAAGACCTACCTGATAATATCGCAAAATAATCAAGTTTTTATTACATCTATCAATGGATAAACTATCTAAGGATAAATCAACAATTTCAGAACAGGGTTCAAATATATGGAATGGAACGCAATATGCCAAACAATTCCCATCGAACTAGGCTTGGTAGCAGCACAAATAAAAAAATGGTAGGGATTTGGGGTTCCTACTAATTAACCGTGAAGGAATTTTTGAAAAAAAAAATGGAACGGGACTTCGCAGTTTAAAACCAAAGTCTTGTGAAATTTTTGAAAATTTGCATCTTTCAAGTGAAAATGGACATTATTGATCGAATTTTTCCAACGTACTGGGCTTGGGAGCAGAACAAATAAAAAGATGGCGGAGATTTACGGTTTCAACTAAATCACCGTGGAGAAATTTTTGAAAAAAATTGGAACGGGACTTCACTGTTTATAATTATTGACCACTTGGAACAAACCACGGTTTGTCTTTTCGACGTGGGTACCCGGGTACCCACAAAACTAAAATGCCCATAACTAAGGTAATATCCAACCGATTTCGATACTTTTGGCCGTTGTGGCTTCAGGAACTCATCCACTTTTGGACTTGGTAAAAATGAATCTGGTTACTTCATTCGGGTCCCAGGAATCCGGGTTTCCGGAAGTAGGTTCCTGTGCAGTGGTACTATTTCCGAACTTCAATGGAATACTAGCAATATGGGTATCAAAATTCTTGGAATTGCATCAGTAGGCTGGAACCATTTGGTGATTTGACCCCGGAACGGACATTCCGGAGCAGGTTCCCGTGGGGCCGTAAGTGGCCATTCAATTCCAATTCTATTTTTCAAATTGCCATAGGGTCCCGTAACAATAAAAAATAGACTTCCGAGACAATTTGAAGAGTTTCGATACTCATATTGCTAGAACATTATTAAACTTTACAAATCATATTCTAGTACCGGAACATGACTCCTGAAAATCCGGATTACCAAAAACCAGATCCATTATTCCGGTTCTATTGTACAGAATCAAAAAGTGGATGAGTTTCTGAATCCAAAACATCTAAAAGTGTCCAATTCGGTTAAAGGAAGCCATAGTTATGAGCATTTAAATTTGTGGGTACCTGGGTACCCTCGTTGACCTGTTAAAGGTGTTTTTTTGTTGGACACATAACTGTTAATTATTATTATTAACAGAAAGAGGCCGACTGCCCACAGCGATGCTCCTACCGACTGCACCACATATGATCCATCGTAGCGGTAGAACCTATTCCTGCCTTCCAAAATTCAATCAGCACAATCGAACGAAACACAAATTGGCGAAACAAAAGACGGACTGTGACACGAAAGTATAAAATAATACACAGTGCTGGACGATGATCAACCGACCGCCGCTGGCGGTGGCTGAAAGAGACTTTATTTTATTTGGCGCACTTTATCATAGATAATATTTCGGCGGGGGCATGTGCACAGATTGCGCTCTGCCGCAACACTATCTTTAGAAAAAGGGTCAAGCATTTTTACCATTTTTTTCAAATGGCTTTAGTCTAAAAATGACAAATCCTTCAAAAAATGTTATAGGAGTTACTGGTCGTCAAACGGTGAGATAACATAGTCTTCACTAAAGGGATTAGAATGGCAAGGAGACGCCATGTTCCGTTTGGAGTTTCAATTTAGCTGTAGAAGCTTATAGCTGAGTTCGGATTCAGGACGGAGCATGTCGTTTCTTTATTTTTTTTTTAGTTCTCACAAGTCTCCTATCTCATGCCTCCACGCGAGTCTTAGTCTATTGATGACATTTGGTCCTTAGATCTAATCAAAGAAACACTACCGCAAAAATGAATATCTGATCGGAAATTAGCCGCAACAAGACTTTAATATGACTAGGGGCGATGATCGCGGGTCATTGCATACTGAAAATTCGTCTGTTCTTATTAATCTAATTTTAAGTTCCGTTATTGCTTATCAGTCTGTGTATCAGGTTAACAATTCTTTGTATTTCTCTTCAATGGTCGTTATTATTGCTAGTATATGTGTATTTTACAAATCATCCGATACGTAAAATAGGAAATTCATCTCGCGCTATCATAACTCTTTGTATGTATAACGTGTTATCACTCGGTAGTTTTCAACCCAATAAATATATCGTAGAGAAGAAATAGCGAATTCCATCTAAATACCGTTACAATAGATAGCTTTTCTAGGTAATACTCCCATGGTCGGCTGTGTGGAGTTCAAATTGCTTTTGTTTAGGAAACATAGGATACTCTCGGTAGCCGGCTGCCCAGAGTTTAAAAAGAACCAAAAACTTTCTTTTTCTAGTGATCGTGTACTTGAAGGCTAACTATACAACTACATAATCAAATATTCTTTACAGGTCGCATCGCTTGCTTGGAGCGAATCCTAGACTTTATACCCTTCCAAACCACCAACTCCGCGACACCTATGGAAAAGTCTGATGAATCGTCGTCCTTCCGTTAAGTAGGTGGGGCATCAACACTTCCCGTCTACCTTATCCTTTATCCTTCCCCGTGAACGATGAAGATGGGGGGGGGGCGGCAATGATGGCTATCTTGTGTTGAGGTTTTAATATGGGTCGAATTGGTATGTTTTCCTACTTGTCACTTCCTAAGCAACTCTTATTAGGTAATCAGCAGTCATACATGATGAAGTCAGTGTGCAATCCGCCAAAATCATCGTCACAACGCAACGCAACGCAAAAAAATGTAGGAGTTACTTTCACAAAATTAATAAAAATTTTAAATGAAAATGTTGAAAAAATTCTTCATCGACTCCTACACTGAAAAAAATCAATTTCAAAAATTTAAAGTCGATTTACAAAAAAACTCCATCTTTGATTTGGATGAAATTTTGTTTTAAGATAGGTATTTATGGTCCCTACCTACCGCCAAAAATTCAAGTTGGGCACTTTTAAGGAAAAAAAGTTATTTGAAAAAACTTTTCCTTGTCCAAATTGAGTTTTTGCCTCAGTTTATTTTGATCGAAAACTAAATCAGTGATAGTCATAATCATCTCAGAATCCAATTTTCCAACTGCTAGTTGCCTGATACATGCAAAACGTATTAGTAACGAATTTGGTATAGCATCTTGGACTGGACTGGAACGAGACCGAAGGGATTCGTTTAACGGAAATCTGGTACTAGAACACTTAACGCACGACCAGAGAACTTGTTTAATATCGCGATAACCATCACCATAAGCACAGAGACCGCTCTCCACGACCCCAATACGCCGGAGATAGACATTCTTGTTTATTGGTCTTATACATCAACAGGCATACCAAAGCCCCAATGGTCTTAACCTTTACAGTACCAAGCTAAAATTTTTCTGAAAATTTTGTTTAAATTTTGCTCTCATTTCGTCAATTTTCGACCGAATTGGATGGAACTGGCTTTGAAAGATCTGGAATTCAGTCCAGTTTCTATATACCGAGTAGTGTTCAAATCCGTGAACCGGTTCCGGAACTAATCTGAATTCCCTTGGGGTATATCCGGCATCCCAGTGGGGTGACGGACGAGTTTTGAAGAAACATCCCGTAAATTTAAGTAATTGTATTTTGAAATGTGCTACATATGACTATTTCCCATTGATCCTTCACAATAGACATGAATTGGACCAATCTTGGCCACCGGAGAACTGTTCCGGGAGAACCTAAGAAAATGTATATATTTTTCTATCATTCCAGCGATTTCGGTTCATAGCTTTATACGAAATGCGAAGTTCTTCCAATCATACGGTTCTACAGCCCCTCAAGGCCATTTCGGCACCGGTTCCGTACGGATGGACATTTGACGCCATTTTGAAAACCAAGATGGCAGCTTCCGGTTACCACAAAATAGTGAAAACCACCATCAATATGGGTGTTATTTGAAAGAGAACGGCCAGCAAAAGCCGGAAATTGATAATTGACGCCATTTTGAAAAGCAAAATGGCGATTTCCGGTTACCACAAAACAGTGAAAAGCATCATCAATATGGGTGTCATTCGAAAGGGAGTGGTCAATAGAAGACAGAAATTGATTTTGACGCCATTTTCAAAACCAAGATGGCGGTTTCCGGTTATCACAGTGCAGTGCAAACCACCACCAATAATGGCGTCATTGTAAAGCGCTAGCGATCAGCAAAAGCCGGAAATTGGTTTTTGACGCCAATTCGAAAACCAAAATGGCGGGTTCATGATCCAAAGAAACAGTGAAAACCGTCATCAATATGGGTGTCATTTGAAAGGGGTGTGTCAGCAGGAGACGGAAATTGATGATTGACGCCATTTTGAAAACCAAGATGGCGGCTGCCGGTTTCCAAAAACCAGTGAAAACTACCATCAAAACTGCATAAACAATCAATTTCGTACTTCTTCTTACAAATCCCTTTCAAATAACACCTATAATTTGAAAGGGATTTGTAAGAAGAAGTACGAAATTGATTGTTTATGCAGTTTTGAAAACCAAGTTTGCGGTTTCCTGTTACTGCAAAACAGTGAAAACTATCATCAGTATAGGTATCAGAAATGGGTAGTCATAAAGTTATTTTTGACGCCATTTTCGAAAACCAATATGGTGGCTTCCGGTTACTACAAACAACAGTGAAAACCATAAGTATGGGTGTCATTTGAAAGGGGTGGTCAGTAGATGTAGTGGTGGCGGTGGTACTACCACGTTTGTAACAGGAACACTCTCCATATCACTGAGCAATCTTTACACGACAAGCATGACGTGTTCAAGCATTACTCTCTGACCATACTCAGCATGCTACTGTACGAAGGGCCAAAAAGGAATTGCGTGGTCGGAAAGTGACTTCGCTTACATGTACTACGGAAGCTTTTGCTTCCAATAACAAGACCATATAAGCCAATTACAATGCAAGCCATTGTTATAAAAAGTAGCCTCAATAGGTGGGGAGAAAATCCTGCGCAATGTTTACGAAATGTTAGCAACAAGAATCTGGCTACTCCACTCTTCCTGCCCAAATCGTTTCAATCAGGTGGCTTGATGGTCCCTCTCAATTCCCATGTATTCTATGTAAGGGTCATTCCACGCGCAGTGATCAAGGCACGTGTAATCGACCTTCACGGATTTGAATCAAATTTGGAGGAATCGCTCATCTAGGGCCAATATATAAAAACCCAAATTTTTGTGTCTATTCAATCATCCCTCGGGCAATGGGAGCACCCCCCCACCCCCCCGCTTTGGCAAATTGTCAAAACCCTTGATTTCCTTTTGAACATATTTCCAGTTCTATTTACTCTAGAACCAAACTGTAAGATGGGTTTTGAAGAAAATTGTTCAAGGAGTTTAGAAAATATATTAGTTATTGGCGGCAGTGCTGCCAACTATCCGATTTTTTCAGCCAGATAGCAAATCAGCGATATTTTGAAGCAAAAAACGCTATTTCCCATATAAAATCTCAGGCGCACAACAATAAAAAAACTAACTTGAGTATTCTAAGTTCACACATAATTTATCGTGAAGTAGACGAGAAATTATGAAAAATTACGTTTTTGGTTGCTTTTTAGCAGATCAGGGTCAATTTTTATGACTGTTTGAAGATTTTCTCAATTTTGGCCAATAAAAATGGATTTTTATATGAGAAAATTCGAGTTCTTCCCTTCAAAACAGTGCATCTCAGGATGCGCTCAAATTATATTGACATTATAAGTGTTTTTTATGTAAAAATATCTACAGAACACGATGGCATTAGAATCTTCAAAATTAAAATATTTGTTATAAGAAAAAAAACTTTTAATATTTAACTGAAAAAAATCGCATAGTTGGCATCACTGCCGCGAAAAGTTAAGCTCCTTGAGCAATTTTCTTCAAAAACCATTTTTCGAATGGATTCTATAGTAAATAGAACCGGTGATATTTGTAGAAGACACCTAATTTCTATCTCTCTCCGTTGAAAAGTTAGTGTTGGCGCCATCTATGCGGTCACAGGTGGCACTAAAATTTTCTAACCAAGACATAACTCGTATTATGTATTGCAATTCTTCCGAACATACTATTCAGCTAAATCTAACCATTATTCTACAAAAATGTTTAGTTTGTTAGAACCTAGTACCGATACACTACCACGCACTGCTAGGCCCCATGCAAAACTGACTCAGACACCACTTCGCTAAAAGTTTAATAACTTCTTTTAACAAAGCCGAATTGACTAGCAGTCTTCGACAAAGTTGTACACAATTAAATTATATTTCTTATTTTCACTTACAGTCATAATTCGATGCATACTGTGCCACCTAGCGGTGAAAATGCGAGCTAGTGGGTTTTCTTCATATAAATTGTCGAAAAATCCCATACAAACTTCAGGCACGTTGGTCCGGTAGCTAGACTTGTCCGATTTGCTTCAAATTTAGAGCAAGTACTCCTGGTGGGACTAGGAATCGACTCAGGGGTAGGCCGATAGGGGTCACGTCCTTACAATCGTCGAACGGTTTTGTGTAATCAGATAGGTGTATTAATTTTTGTTTTAAGTTTGTATACAAGAAACAAAGGGGTTGGATAGGCAACCGCTCTCCTCTTGCTGCAATAAGTGTGCTGGATATGCTACACATAGCTATGCGGCGGTACGGTTTTTTGGTGTTGGTGTTTGTTTTTTCGTGTCGTGGAGAAGGCGGCCATCGAGGTTTTTAGATAGTGACGGACCACGGCATCGAACAGACGCCCCGAGTTTTTTTGTTTTTCCGGGACAGTTTCCAGCCACAATAACCAGTGCGGTGAAGTGCACGTGACAATCCCGTTCGAAAAGTGCCGACCCGTGGTTCGGGTACTCAAGTGTTTTGGTGTCGGGTCGCCGGAAAAGGAAGCTAAGCGCCAAGGAGCAACTCGCTTCCCCGGCTAAGTATAAAGGACCCAGAAGACGCCTTTCCGCTCTCGCTGTGAAGGATCAGCCGAACGAGCCTAGCTCTCCTTCACAGCTAAGCTTCAGGAGAGCGAAGCAGGGTGGCCAAAGGTGCTCCCTGGGAAGTACACTGCGGTGGGATCTCTCGCGGGGAGCGAGTAGATCCGGTGATAATTCGCCATCGTCGCTAGGGAGGTTCCAACAAAGGAGCCAAGCTCACATCCCTAGCTAAAAGTCAAGGACCGCTGCCGGTGCAGCCAACGACACCAGCAGGAGAACGCGGCCGTTGTGTTCTCGGCCGGTCGGAAGAAACCGCCCGCCTTCCCGCCATCGTCAGAAGCAGCTGATCAACTTCATCGACAGAGTGCAGCAAAGAGGAGATTTGGTGGAATAAAAGTCGGTAAATCTATTAGTTTATTTACCTTTTTTTGTTGTGAAACGAAAATCCGTAATTCTGTAAAAACACCTAGGCCGCCCTGAAAAGAAGGGTACGCCGTGCAAACAAGAACCCGAATAGTGGAAAACCCTTACTTACAAAGTAAAGAAAAAAGTAGGCAACCGCGGCATCTCAGTCGCCGTCGTTCCCCCAGCACATTATTCAGCAGCGGCTCACGAGTCAAAACTTCTTGATATCATCCACTGCTTTAATTGAGGCCAGCAATCACTCCATAAACGATTAAGTCATCGAAGAAGCCCCACACACCTGCACGTATACCACACTTTGAAGCCGACACCGACACTAACCACGAACGCGTGAATCAACAAATACATCTCCAATGCAACGCACGATCACGATCCGCAGTATTGAACGAGGAAATACACATGTCCAAATCGAAAATTATTATTATAATAATATTGCCGATGGACAGTCCATGTGAACAACGGCTAGAATGAACTAATCTTGTTGAGATCTGCGTTCAACATATTGACAACAATATGATTTAATTCGGTTATTCTCGCATAGTAATGACTACGAAATGGGAGCAAGTTTTAAAAGTTTCGCTGAACTATATTGAAAATTAGTCTAAATCTGTACCTTTTGAGTCACGAAGAAACTTAGTTGTCTGTCACAACAGCACATACTTATTGTTGGTGTGAAAAATTGCTGCTTGGATGACCGTTCATTTCTAAATAAAACCCATACCGATGATGATTTTGACTATTTTGTGGTACCACCATCTTGCTTTCCAAAATGGCGTCAATCAATATCCGTATCTGCCGACCATCCACTCGCAAATGACTTCCATCTTGATGACAGTCTTCACTGTTTTGTGGAAACCGGAAGCCGCTATCTTGGTTTTCAAAATGGCGTCAATCATCAATTCCCGTCTTCTACTGATCACCCCGTTTCAAATGCCACCCATACTGACAATGGTTTTCATTGTTTCCTTGGAACAGGAAGCCACCATCTTGGTTTTCAAAATGGCGTAAACAATCAATTTTCGTCTTTTGCTGACCACCCGCTTTACAATGACACCATTACTGACGGTGGTTTTCACTGCCTTGTGGAAACCGGAAGCCGCTATCTTTGCTTAGAAAATGGCGAAAAAATCAATTTCTGTCTTCTATTGACCCCCCCCCCCTTTTGAATGACACTCATATTGACAATACTTTTGACTGTTGTGGTAACCGGAAACCGCCATCTTGGTTTTGAAAATGGCGTCAATTATAAATTTCTTCCTTCAAATAACACCCATATTGATGGTTGTTTTCACTGTTTTGTGGTAACCGGAAGCTACCATCTTATTTTTCAAGTGACAATCTCTTTTCTAATGACCCATATTGATGCTTTTGCTGATCGCTAGCGCTTTACAATGACGCCATTATTGGTGGTGGTTTGCACTGCACTGTGATAACCGGAAACCGCCATCTTGGTTTTGAAAATGGCGTCAAAATCAATTTCTGTCTTCTATTGACCACTCCCTTTCGAATGACACCCATATTGATGATGCTTTTCACTGTTTTGTGGTAACCGGAAATCGCCATTTTGCTTTTCAAAATGGCGTCAATTATCAATTTCCGGCTTTTGCTGGCCGTTCTCTTTCAAATAACACCCATATTGATGGTGGTTTTCACTATTTTGTGGTAACCGGAAGCTGCCATCTTGGTTTTCAAAATGGCGTCAAATGTCCATCCGTACGGAACCGGTGCCGGAATGGCCTTGAGGGGCTGTAGAACCGTATGATTGGAAGAACTTCGCATTTCGTATAAAGCTATGAACCGAAATCGCTGGAATGATAGAAAAATATATACATTTTCTTAGGTTCTCCCGGAACAGTTCTCCGGTGGCCAAGATTGGTCCAATTCATGTCTATTGTGAAGGATCAATGGGAAATAGTCATATGTAGCACATTTCAAAATACAATTACTTAAATTTACGGGATGTTTCTTCAAAACTCGTCCGTCACCCCACTGGGATGCCGGATATACCCCAAGGGAATTCAGATTAGTTCCGGAACCGGTTCACGGATTTGAACACTACTCGGTATATAGAAACTGGACTGAATTCCAGATCTTTCAAAGCCAGTTCCATGCAATTCGGTCAAAAATTGACGAAATGAGAGCAAAATTTAAACAAAATTTTCAGAAAAATTTTAGCTTGGTACTGTAAAGGTTAATAATAAACCTATTACTAACATTCAAGTCATATACAAAAATAGTGGTCAAACAATAATTCACAAAAAAACGGTAAAAAAGTCAAATATGGTTAAAAGATCGATTAAAAAGTCTACAAAATCGCTAACGCAGAGTTTGTTTAGACACGTTGAAATCGAAAGCTGAAGCAACCTGGTTGAAAAACCTTTGTAGACCAGTGATGGCTACAGGCATACTATAATTAGTGCGTCTGAACCTAGAATGATTGTAAATGACTCTAAAAATCACCCGAATGAAGTCATGACCCTCAGCCATTCTCTTGGACCAAGGTTTGTTGATACCTTTGGGATTCTTGAACCTTCATCACTCCACGAAAATGCCAAATTTGTTCGAGCGCCCTCTGAGAAGAAATATTTAAAAACTCGTTGAAGCTACGCGATCTTTAATAAATGTCACCTTCTAATGCCTAAATGTCCACCTTCTCATTATCATTCTAATCCAAGTGTCCGCTTTCTCATTATCAGGAATGGAGTACTGCGAAAGAACTTTAGTTTGAGACTAGCTATGATTTAAAGTACTCTAAAACTCCCATGTTTTCTACAGGAAATACAAAGAGTGCTTTCCATGCTCCATAAAACGGAGAGCCTCCCGTAACTGTATCGATGCGGGCAGGGTCATTGTAGGTAAATATAAAAACATCAGTTTTGTGGGGAGAATGTTGGCAGCACAGCCTCTTTTATGACTGCACTCACCACTACTGTCATAATATTTAGCCTAAAAGCGAAGAATAGCTGTCATCATATGACGAACGTTCCGTGTATTCCAATGATGACGCGAATACACAACGTAGGCCTCAGCCACCAGACGAAACATTGTTTCTCTGATGATCCGTCCGTAAATCCATCGACGGACTGCTGCCAATAATCGCGTTTTTCAGCTTTCATCAAGTTTTGCGTTTGCATTTGTAGCGTTGCGTACATTGGGAAAAGATCGGGCGATCCGACGTTCAAAAGTCCCTTTCGTGTACAATTCTAAGCAATCTCTGCCCCCCACGAAGTAGGAGACTGTTTACGGTTGTTCGCGTCAGGTACTGGTTTCGTCTGACCTTTAATCGTAGAGCAAATGCATTGTGTAAAACCTGGGGGAAAATGTTGGAACTGAAATATAAGGACACTTTGGGTTTTTGATGTCCCATATGGAAATTCCTGTTAGTTTCTAAGATTACCGACACCAGGAACCATTTACTTCGAGCTTCGAAAACTGATTTTCCTCTTTCGAGGAGATGTTCCCACACACCAAAAAAATCTGAATTTTATCGTTGACGTAATTGCAAACAAGACACAATTCAACAAACCGTAATTTACGAAATGACGGAACATTACCGTGCTCCGTTTAATTTTACATGAAACATATACTTTACATGCGCAATGACATAAAATTACACTTCCTACCATTCAGAACAAACGCTGTATGAGGAGTAAAATTACATGATTTACGAAATTCAACGTCATGTAAAATTAAAATCAAACGTAAAACTAAGTCATATTTGACGCTCGTATATGTCAGGGTCAGGAGACGTAAATTTACACTATTTTTTCTAGGTGTGCACAAAGGGATGGTCAGACTCTCGCTCATTAGTGTACAAGGAAGTAGAAATTAGTCGTTGTCGGTGGCGTAGCGTTCTTTTGCATTTCTTATCGGAGCGTTCTTTAAAAGAATTCTTCTTTTTGTCCCCACATAAGTTTAATGCGTGATATGTCGAGAGATCATGCGGAGTCTCTCCACAGTAGGAAAACTTTTCATGATTCTCTCCGCATTTTACACAGCGTGCCTTGTTTCTACATGTCGCGTCACAAAAAGGCGAACAGGTAGACTAGCCCCGTCCAAAAGATGAAAGTTCGGAAGAGCAAATACGGCGAAGGTTCGAAATGAGGCTGATGGAAAATAACTTATTTTCATATACTCCCTGATTTTTCCTGAACGCAATTGCTTGAGAACCAGAATTTCCACTGGCCGAAGTAAAGGGTTCTTGAAGATGTGAACCTCATACTTCGCAATTAAGGTCCCTGTTGTAGACTACACCATCAATCCCTACTTCCCGGGCGGGTGCGTAGACAGTATACTTCTTCGTACACGGCCAATTGGTGTTTAGTTAAATCTCGCATATATCGATGATGTTAAATGGCTTATCTTTGCACTCATTCAAGTTTGTTATGAATATGTACCAAATTCGTTACTGATATTATTGCATGTTTCAGGCAACCAGCGGTTGAGAAATTGGATTCTGAGATGATTAAGAGTTTCATTAGTATAGTTTTCGAAAAAAATGCACTGAACTAAAAATTCAATTTGGGTAAGGAAAATTTTTTTCAAATAACTTTTTTTCCTTAAAAGTGCCAAACTTTAATTTTTGACGGTAGGTAGGAAACATAATTACCTATCATGGAACAAAATTTCATCCAAATCAAAGACGGGGTTTTTTGTAAATTTTTAAAATCGATTTTTTTCAGTGTAGAAGTCAATGAGAAATTTTTTAAATATTTTTATTCAAAAATTCAACTAATTTTGTGAAAATCACTTCTGCGACATTTTTTGTAGGATTTGCCATTTTAAGACTACAGCCATTTGAAAAAAAATGGTAAAAAAAGTTTGACCCTTTTGAAAAGACAGTCTAGATCATTTTTGGAAAAACAAAGTGGCTTTTTGTGACAAGGTTCTCATACACAGAAAGTTTCATTGAAATCTGGGAGGGAGCTGCCAATTCTGAATACGATTTAGCGCGAAATTCGTCTGTATCGATTTTGTTGGCTATTTTCTGCAAATTTGAGACTAAGAGAAACGAAATTTAGGACTAGGCAGGCTCATATGGACATGATTGAAAGGAAATGTGAAGAGTCTTTTGCCTTCTGCTAAGTAGGAGTTGGGCGTTGCACCCAAGTCTACCGCATGGTCATTGATAGAACATAACTCATCATTATGTTTTACCGCCGCCGCATTGACTCAGAGACTAATTGAGACCACAAACTCCCGAGGAAGCTTTCAAAATGTTATAGTATGTTGTTTACTAGATCTTTTGAAGTAGTAGTAGAGAGACAACGGTCTTTTCAGTTCTGCCAATCTTGACGAACCAATATTATAATCTACATTGCTTTCTAGTTCGTAAAGATGATCTACGTCATCATTACCACGTTTTATAGGCTGTCTCTGTTAACTACCACAAACAATTTTGACCCATGCTAGAACCTTGTTTAGAGGGACTTTGGGTAGTAGTTATTTATTAATCGCTGCAAGGCTCGTTGATCATGCTTTTGTTGTTTCGAAACGTCTTGTAGTTTTCACATGTGTATCCAAATCGGCTAAAATTGCTATAGTTACCAGTTTTTCAATTTTCGATTACTCGGGTACTCTTCCGGCCTGTTAAAGGTGTATAAAACGAGTAACAACGTTGGTTAGAGGTACACGGAACTGATTTGTGTATTTGTACCTCGACTTCATGTTGCCACATTCAACGATATAGGTACTTCGTTTAGCGAAACAAACGCTTCTGCTTGATTAATGTTCTGGAACATAGTCAGTGCGCTACAATTAACATGGTGAAATGGTAGGGTGTAAACATAGACCACCTATAGCTCCATTTGAACTTTTAATAGATTATTCACTTCTTAAACAGGTGATTTTAAGAGACATCTCGAAAAATAAACAGAAATACAGTTTGACCACAATAGAACCACTTTATGTTTGTAATCGTCGCGCATTTTTGTTCACTTTGGATCCGGTAGATTGGAGCACGATATTTTGCTTCTACAGTGTATACAAAGCGATACACGGGTAGATTTTATTGCTGGTAGCGGTGGAGTAGTTTGTAGCTTTTGTTGTAAACAGGATGAGAAGAAGCAACTTGTAATTCTCATTTAATAACATAAAATCATGAAGATTTTCATTTTACCAAAGTTTAGCTCATATGGAATCCAGAACAAAACCGAAAAAATGTTCTAATCGTAACTTTTATGTGTAATGTAGGAGCCGTGCTTTGAGAATACGTAAGAACAGACAACAATAAAGACTCAGAACGCGGTAAAAAGGTATTGGACGCAAATAAAATAACTGGAAGTATAGCTGGCAACCGACGGTTGGTGCTGGTGGTTGAATTGAACTGATTTGTTTTGGTTATTTCTCACATAACAATTGCACTCTTATAGATATAACAAGGTTCATTGGCGAGGCCCAAAATCAGCATTCTATCTGAAGACAATGTGTTTTTAAAAGAAAAAATAGATTAACGTGCTTAAAAAAAATCAAAAAATATTCATGTAAATTAGGGGAACATGGGGAGACTTGACCAGGTTTTCAGCAAAAACTGCATAAATCTCTAAAAAAGCCTTCAATCCCCCAAAAATCATTCAGATATAATGCGCAAAGTTATTGCGCGTCTTCATGATTTTTTGCAGAATTTTTAATTTAATTTTTGAAAAGTTACAAAAGTTTTTCTGTGATCGTTTTTTCTGGTCAAGTCTCCCCATTGCGGGGAGACTTGACCAAGGCGTGGGGAGACTTGACCAAGAGAATTTTGAAAAATCATAACAAAAAATAATGACATAAAACATACTGTAATTATTTTTTTCCTTATTGTCGAGATCCTTAGGTAGCAGTAAAAAATATAAAAGGGTTGCATTTGATAAATTTTGTTATTTTTAAATGCATTTCTTTTTAAGGATTAACTGTACTGCTTGCATTACATGTTCACACGTCACGAAATCAGTCCTACTACTGCTAACTTTGCTTGCAAATTTTAAAATATAAAGACTTATGTTTTGGGGTAGGATTTTTTTTATGGCGTGATTAACATTAACAGTAGATACCAAAGCATAATAAATATTAGAAATTTTGTATCTTTCTTCAGCTGATCGCCACTTGGTCAAGTCTCCCCATAAAATCTTGGTCAAGTCTCCCCAACATTAGTTAATAACGTTCAATTTCATGAGAATTCTAGTAATAACTATTCCAATGTTCCAGTTTATGTAAAATCATTTCACTGCTTTACGAGGATTAAGATGGTATATTAGTCCTTTAATAGTAATTAGTAGTCGAGTAGATATGTCCATACAAAGTTTGATAAAAAATTACATCATTTAATGCAAATTTATTAATCACGTAATATTTTCTGCAAGGAAAGGATTTTTTACTCCAAACTTTCAAAATTACCTTAAGGGATCGAAACAAGTATAAAAATCTTTTTAAAAAAAAATTAAGAATCGAATAGAAGACGCCATAGCCGAAACTAGAATTTTGCTCTTGGTCAAGTCTCCCCATGTTCCCCTATCTATTAATTAAGGTCAGTCTACCTTCTCATCTCGCCCAGAGTTGAAGTTAAAATTCGTTCCGCTATAGACACAAGGTAAGAACTAGCCCCACTGTAGACGGATTGTGTTGCTATTGATTTTTGGAAATGTCATGTAAGACCAGCTACTCGGGAAGCGAAACAATTACTAAAAGTGTAGATGGTGCAGATGGCATTCACCATATTAAACATTGAATAAGTATTCATTCTTTTAACGGAACAACATGCAACAAATTAACGAATGCGGCAACGTTGACTGCAACATCCCTATCTATATATAACAACGCTAGAGAGGTGAGCTTACATAATTTATCACCGCGCACCTCTGTCATCGAGATTAAAAAGTTCGTGTCAAAATACGGAGAATTGGATTCCATAACAACTGACAATTCGATGAACATAGTTCCGGATGTTCCTAACGTTGTCCGTGTGCTGAGAATACTCCCTTCCTAACAAACCAGTTGCTTCATATTAACCATGTTATGTAGATCAACCGAAAATGGGACGTTTAATAAGACACACTGATCATGCACCCAGGGTAGATTCACATATGTAAATTCTGCAAAAGGACACTGCACCACGGAAAACCTTGTGCAGAAGCTGCTAAGAAAAGTCCGCCTACATTAACTATAAACAGCATACCGTTATCTTGTGCTAAACCAGAAACGGCTACAAAACCAATATCTATGGATCTGATAGGATCAAATATTCACTCAACAACTATCGCACCCAGTATCTCCAAGCCAACAACCGGTACCACCAGAGGAATTCCACGAAGATCCGTCCGAAAATCTTTAAAATCGTGACCGACCATCTTAGATTCCAATGAAACTTTACACGTTTCACCGTCATGCAAGACTAAATATTTTCCACAGATAATAAGATTATTTTGACTCAAGAGCAACTTTTCAAAAGGGCGTAAACGTTTCTACGTGTATGAATTTCAAATTTTTTTTCCAGTTACTGTATTTTATACAGCAAAACTATCTGAGAACGAGTTACAGGGAATGAATCCTTATGTCTGAAAAAAATATACACTGAAAAAAATGTTGTGTCATTTAAAAAAAAAACAAAAATTTATGATAAAAATTTAAATTGCGAAAAAAACCCATTTTTTTAATTTTTTTATATTTTGTTACCAAAAACCTAAAGAGAAAAAAATATTTTGATTGTGATTGCATGATGGAGAAAAAATCGGAAAAAAAGTTTTTCTAACAATAACTTCGTACATGTTTTTAAATTTCATACTAATTGACATACAAAATTGTAATTTTATTACAGAATATAATTCTAAGCACCATTTAAAATCAAAATGCATTTAACAAAAATCTTCCAAAATGCGATAGTTTTCGAGATATTTGAAATTTTGCTACATCAAAAACAATGATTTCGTGTAATTATGCTCTTTTTAAAAGTTATTCGCGTTACCCCATCAAAAAATGTTAAAAATTTTATGTTTATCGTTTTAAAGACGTAAAAGCAACCTTTTTAGTGTATTTGGATCATGGAGAAGCTTTCAATAAAAAAGTATTCCTAACTTTTGACATTTTTTTATAATTCTTACTATTTGCAGTCAAAAATACAATTTTCTTTTTGAAACGCCATTTTAAATCGAAATGCTCTTAACAAAAATTTTCTAAAATGTAGTAGTTCTCGAGATATTTTAACTTTTGTTTTAACAACACAATTATTTTGTTTTATTACGACCTTTTCATAAGTTAGCCGCGTTTCTCCATCAACAATAATAGGTTTTTCAAAAGGCCCGTAAACTTTCGTGCAACCAACATATGATTCAGCTATATAGTTTAATCAACAGACCCTATGGTTGAAATATATTTTGGTTGCTTTCATGTAACCTTCAAATGGTTTACAATATCGCCTTAATGTCAAAGAGAAAGTTGCACGAAAGTTTACGGGCCTTTTGAAAAACCTATTATAGTTGATGGAGAAACGCGACTAACTTATGAAAAGGTCGTAATAAAACAAAATAATTGTGTTGTTAAAACAAAAGTTAAAATATCTCGAGAACTACTACATTTTAGAAAATTTTTGTTAAGAGCATTTCGATTTAAAATGGCATTTAGAATAATATTCAAAAAGAAAATTGTATTTTTGACTGCAAATAGTAAGAATTATAAAAAATGTCAAAAGTTGTTGTTAGGAAAACTTTTTTATTGAAAGCTTCTCCATGATCCAAATACACTACAAAGGTTGCTTTTACGTCTTTAAAACGATAAACATTAAACTTTTGACATTTTTTGATGGGGTAACGCGAATAACTTTTAAAAAGAGCATAATTACACGAATTAATTGTTTTTGAAGTAGCAAAATTTCAAATATCTCGAAAACTATCGCATTTTGGAAGATTTTTGTTAAATGCATTTTGATTTTAAATGGTGCTTAGAACTATATTCTGTAATAAAATTACAATTTTGTATGTCAATTAGTATGAAATTTAAAAACATGTACGAAGTTTTTGTTAGAAAAACTTTTTTTCCGATTTTTTCTCCATCATGCAATCACAATCAAAATATTTCTTTTCTCTTTAGGTTTTTGGTAACAAAATATAAAAAATTTAAAAAAATGGGTTTTTTCGCAATTTAAATTTTTATCATAAATTTTTGTTTTTTTTTTAAATGACACAACATTTTTTTCAGTGTATATTTTTTTCAGACAGAAGGATTCATTCCCTGTAACTCGTTCTCAGATAGTTTTGCTGTATAAGATACAGTAATCGAACAAAAAAAATTGAAATTCATACACGTAGAAACGTTTACGCCCTTTTGAAAAATT
Source organism: Topomyia yanbarensis (assembly GCF_030247195.1). NCBI lineage: Eukaryota > Metazoa > Arthropoda > Insecta > Diptera > Culicidae > Topomyia > Topomyia yanbarensis. The sequence continues at coordinate 125,380,320 of NC_080672.1, forward strand.
ACTCTTGTATCAAAATATTCCAATTGCCAGAGAATATCATGGAGATTCATACAGAGAACACACCTGCAAAGTTTCGTTCGAATCGACGATGGTCATATTTTGCGGTCGGCCGGTTTCTCATGGAATCCCTCACCAGCAAAGAAACGAACGGCTTGAATTGGCTTCTATATATTGTGTAGTGTATTCAGTCGATTCAAGCAATAAAAACTCGGTTTTTGATCTTGTACATGAACTAGACAACGCCCTAAGAACGTTTATTTTAACAAACGTCATATATCAAATAAAGCAAAGGTATCCACAATAAAAGTTCGAATTTTTAATTGATATTTAAATGTTTACTTAAAACTAAAGAAAATTTAAAAAAAACGCACTTATTCATTCTCAAATAATAAATGAAGCATTCAGAAAAAGAAAGATCATGTTTTATTCATTTATTCGAAAAGTCACTTTTTTGCAATGTTATATAAAAAATTTCCTCAGTGAAATTACAAACGCAACCTCTTTTCTTATTTGTTACGTAACGTTTCGGCCAACTACGCTTTAGCCACCGTCGGACGCATAAATTCGTTCCAAACAAACTCTATTCATTTACGTCTTCTGTCGGCTGACGAACGATTTGTCCCAATCGGCTGTCTGTTTTCTTTGCTATTCACACGCGATTCTTTCATACACAGCCGAATAGAACAAATCGTTCGTCAGTCGGCAGGAGAAGAGAATAAATGGAGTGTGTTTGGTGCGAATTTATGAGTCCGACGATGGTTGAAGCGTAGTATGCCGAAACGTCACACAACAATTAAGAAAAGTGATTTATTTTTTAATTTGACTGTTGACTAGTTGAAATTCAACCAGCTGAATACAGAACATCGAAAATGTTTAATAATATGTTTTATTTTATTTCCCCAAAGTTTGTTGAATGGGTGAATTTCGACGAACCTTTTCTTGTGACGTGATTTGCCTCCCTACAACCGTTATTGCAAATCAATTATTTTTGATGGATGATGAACCATACGTCAGACTGGGGTTTACGCAAATCCCAGGTCAATGATTTTACTTTGCTAGTCGCAATGGGATTTGGTTCAAATTTGCGTATGCAGATAAATTCCCTCGTATGTTTCTTATTTGGCAAGACATTTGCAGTTGTGGTAGATAAATCACGGTTTTCATCACCGGAGTGACTATGAATGGATTGCTTGACAAAGAGGAGTGTGAGGATTGTGAGGAGTTGCTTTTTGTTGCAGAAATGATCCATTTAATATGACCAAATTATAATTGGAAAAGATTTAAAACAACGTAAAAAAAAATCACACGATGGTTTTAACAAGTAACTTGAAAGAATTTTTTTCACTGTTTAGTTATCAATACATACTTGATGTTATATTGGGATCGTCATGGAATTACCTGCAAAGAAATAAAAATAGTGTTTTGGTTGAATATAAAGCTAAACGATTTTTTATATTTTGTTAAATTTTAGAGGAATGTTTGATAAGAAAAAAATCCCACATGGTAAACTTTCCCTTTAAAATCGTTTGCTGTTTTACCTCACTGTATCAACAGTTCCGTATTTTGCTTTTCGACAGCATTTTCTGTGTCGATATCGTATCTGTATGGAGACAATGATGAGGATTCTTCGCCCAATAAACTAAATACATACGTGTGCGTCGATACAGTAAAATCAAAGTTATAGTGAAATTAAAGGGCTAGTCCTTTATATGGAATCACTTTCTTTTATAGCTAAAGTTTCATTTTAGGACCAGTTTCAGACTCGCATCGAAATTTAATGATTCTAAAGTAGCTGTGTTTACAGTCCAATAAAATACAGATAACACATCTTTCGAGTTACACCATAAATATCAATTTACCCATTCAGGTCATCGCTCTTCTATGGAATCACTGTGTAACATCCCCCAAAGACACTAAAGTGAAGCCCTCAAATAACAACTTTCACAAAACATTTCATTTCCATGACTTGGTTCAACCATCACGAGATTATTTTCGCTATTCTCCCGATGCAAGGTCCCATCCCGTCCATCGAAAACTTACTCCTAGAACTTTTAGACTTAGAGTGGGTGTGGCGCGTTCGGAATGATTTGTGTCCTTTCGCCCACATCGCACCCGTGTCAGCTGAATAAGGGAACCGTTTCCGAAACGACACGACACGCAGTCAATTGTTTTGCAATATCGGTTGCCCTTTGTGCCTCCCGGTTCTTACTTTTTGCTTGAACGACAATAAGGAAGTAGTGTTTTCAAACCTTAATCGAAGAAAATAGAAAATTACCATTGCGCGCTTTAGCATCGGCAACGAAATCCGGGAGGTTGACAAAAAGCACAAACCAGCTTTGTATGTACATAAATAAATGAATATTGTATAACATAAAATGAAATATTAATGCGATTGTTGAACTAGAGCGACTAGTCGTAGAATGAGGAGGCCGTCGGAAAGAGTAATTGATTGTGCGGGCTTAGGAAGGCTCAACTAGAACAGAAGCCAGAAATGGGTTACCAGGTAAGAAGCAACATTCAACCACCCACCCCTCCCTCTTTCCATAGTGCAAATTCAACTTAACATTACCTCCCACTCGAATATGTCTGGAAGAGTTTCTCCTATTTTCGGCAGCAAAGAAAAATATCTGGCAGAATTTCTGGTTGCTGGTAAAGCAACAACCGTTTCAGGTAGAACATTTCGTTTTAGTGTAATTAACAGTTTTGTGCTGGTTTTGCCTCTCGAATAATTTACCAGACAAGGCACGACCGTTTTAATACGATTTTTACTGGTTCGGTTTGTTCTTTGAATTTTCCCTGATTATAAACTTTAACAACAATTTTCAATCTAAGCATGTGTTTAGTGTATAGAAATATAAAGCCAAGAGCCAAGAGCCAAGAGCCAAGAGCCAAGAGCCAAGAGCCAAGAGCCAAGAGCCAAGAGCCAAGAGCCAAGAGCCAAGAGCCAAGAGCCAAGAGCCAAGAGCCAAGAGCCAAGAGCCAAGAGCCAAGAGCCAAGAGCCAAGAGCCAAGAGCCAAGAGCCAAGAGCCAAGTGCCAAGAGCCAAGTGCCAAGAGCCAAGAGCCCAGAACCAAGAACCAAGAGCCAAGAGCTAAGAACAAACATGATGCACGCGCGCTATAATTTTTTTGCGCGCGATATTTTTACTCTCATGCTCACAAGAATGGCCCAGCTCATGCTATGTGCTTTTTCTTTTCTCATGAGAATACGCACCGCATATGCACCCTCGCAAAATAATCTGATGTGTCGCATTTTTCACGTTCTCATCGCATTAAGCCAAGTGGGAGTTTCATGTATTCCCATCGCATCTCTAGCGCGGCGCGCTCGTCTCATGCGATTTAGATGTGAAATGGAGATGAACACCAGATTTGTACTGGTGTGGTTTAACAAATTAATTTCCATAACGTGTTTTCAAATTTCAGTATCTGCACAATGTTCGGGTTGGTACCTGGTTAATTTTCTGGCGATGCTAGAAAACCACACGTCGTTTCGCTTACATAGCACCCGGTTTGTTTTGGATTTTCATTCATCGGTACACGAACCTCGTTTAGTTCGGAAAGTGGAGTTGTCAAAAGAAAATCGTTGTAAATTGATGGTCAATTTTTATGCGCGAAATACGGAAAAATCTAAAGGTGACATTTTTTCATTTCTTTAAAAATCTCTAAAGGTTGAAACAGTGGATTGGTCAGCAAGTTCTCTTGTGACCTTGGAAAAAATATCATGTTAATCCAAAGATGATGAAAATTTACTTGCTAGGGATGGACATACTACGGAAATCTAAAAAAACTTCTATGCTAAAAAGAGTAATGTTCAACGTTCACATCCAGACTACGGGTTCGTAAAATATTTTTCTGAGCCCCGGTAAGGTAAGGTTGACGGTATTGGAACAAAACTTTTTATATTCTGTTGCATTTTTTGAAATAATGATCTTTTACGAACTGGCGAACAATTTTGTGAAACGTTTTATTTTGTTTATTTATTTATTGAAAGGCTTTAACCCAATGATCATTCGCCTTTGAAATTTCGATAATAACATAACATTATAATTTTAATATTGTTCATGGTTCGTAGCACAAGTGACACCTTTACAGCTGGTCGAGTAATCCCGCGTCCTTCAGAAAGGCCAGTAACATTTCTTCTCGGGCGGTATCGTTTCGTTTCGTATCGTTTCGAAGTCGAAATATCGAGGTATTGAGACTAAAATGTAGTGGCAAATGTCGGTAAATATTCATTATTAATAACCCTGAAAAAGGCAAGCAAAAAATTGTGACTTCAAGAATCATCGCTCCTAAGACCCAATGCAAGCAAAAGGCTTTGATTTGTTGTTTTATCAGTGAGAGAATCAAAAGCCTGAAAACGCTCGATCATTTGTATTTCAAATTACAAGTTCATTGAAACCCCTTGCCTTTTTGAGGGTTAAACATGCATTAAGCACGTTTCATTAGGACCCCCGCAGTAATTGAACTTCAAATTGATTCTTTATTTACAAACTGAAAATATTCAATCTAGAAGACAACCGACGGACCGAACATGTCCTTAAAGTTTTAATTTTTATTCTAATTTACGAAATTGGAATGGAAATAAACACCGAAAAAAGTTGGAAAAAGTGAATCCATTGATGGCTAGAAACCAGTGGACCGATTGTCTGATCGGACAAGGTAGAGACACAAATAACTCGGATAAAATTGACAATACATTGCTTCATGACATCACGAAGGGTTCCTACATTTCACTACATGTAGGACGTACTGTGACTCGAGCCTCTAAACAGGACACTGCGCTGCGAATTTTTTTTTCTAGCTACATCTTTGTGGTACAATTCAGACAATATAATTGTTATTAATTGTTTACACAATTGTATTTTATATACTAGCTATATAATGTCATGTAAGAAAGGTCACTCCCCCCGCGTTCCACAAAGATAATGTTTTGTAAGAATGTTCCTTTAAGGTTGGACAGAAAATGGGCAGAAATCGAAAACAAAACAGTTTTTTTTCCACACCTTGTGTAAGATCTTTATAAAAATCAATCAGCTTATGTAGAATGTTGTTGCAGTATACTGCTGATTAATTTTTATGAAGATCTAACACACGGTATGGAAGAAAACTGCTTTTTTCGTTTTCGGTTTTGCCCATTCTCTGTTCAACCTTAAATAATTGGTGTACGGCCCCTAAAATACGCCTAGCAAAAGAAATGTATATTCTGCCATGAGTGCATAGAAACAAATCATCGCAGCACACTGGTACAAATCTTAGGAGACAAGCACGAGCGCGTCGCGATGTACCGTCTCATGCGCTGTCTCATGAGGCAAATTCGCTCGAACCGCGCTCTAGGTTCAATGCGATGCGAAAAATATAACTGTACGTACATTAAATTTCTATGCGCTTGCTATATGGTCGCGCTCAAAAAAATTCTCATCTTTTGTGATACCTCTCCCGCTCTTGAAAAAAAACATGCAGCACAAAACTATTTGCTGCGATCTCTCTGTCACATTTGCGGACGCATGAGTAATTGGGAAGACTGGCTAAGAATCAAGAACCAAGAGCCTTGAGCTAAGAACCAAGAGTCTACAATCAAGAGCCAAGACCCAAGAGCCAAGGCGTAGCGTCTACGTCATCATTAGCCAAGAGCCAAGAACCAAGAGCCAAGAGCCAAGAGCCAAGAGCCAAGTGCCAAGAACCAAATGCAAAGAGCCAAGAGCCAAGAACCATATGCAAAGAGCCAAGAGCCAAGAGCCAAGAGCCAAGTGCCAAGAGCCAAGAACCAAATGCAAAGAGCCTGGAGTTCAAATCTCTTGAAAATTTTCAATGGATTCTGTAGCCGATCCTCCATTGCAGGGTACAACGCTATACACTGGCGATCCTCCTAGTCGGAACTAGAACCATCCGGAGTCCAGCGCCAAAATTCTTTTAGCGTTAGACCAAATATATCATTTAAAAAAACAAAAGGGATGATCCATAAATGACGTAGTATTTCTTGAGTGATTTTTGACACCCCCCTTCCCCAACGTAGCATTTCGTCACAAAATTCTATATACCCCCTGGTAATTACGTAGCTTAACGGTAACCCTCACCCCCCCCCCTCCCTCGTTGTCTCCGTAAAAAATTTAAAAAAATCAAAAACTATGTTAGTTAGATGAAACGGGTAAGATTGTCGTGACATCAGGTCAACCCCTATTCCCCTTTAAAAAAGCTACGTAGCATGACATGACCCTGTCGTCACACATCATCACAAAATACAAAACTCCTCACTCCCCCATATAATGCTGCGTCATTTATGGATGGTCCCAAAGAAGGTAGAATGCACGTCTCTTCTTACCAAGCAAATAAGATCTTATGAAATAACCAACCATCTTAATTAAATTCCATCGAATTAATTTGCACTTCTGCGCTGTATGTTCTAAGGCATCCGAATCTTACACTGGACAAACCCTCATTGATTCAATTAAACCACGTTCCTTTAAAAGTTTCGCGAAGAAATTCGAAAACCACACATTCCCACAAAGCTTCCTCTCTGGAGTCGAATCTTCGTCGCCATCCCAATTACTCTTCCACCCACACATACACACACACACATAACCTGTCGGAACGGCTAACTATCCTTCAGTCTCACCGATTTGGACTGCCCCAACTGAACTGTAGAGCATATAGTTATGCCAAAAATTTCGTTCCAAAAGCTGCAAAATCCTTGCTCACTTTACCGCTTTATTTTCCATTCCACTGAAACAAAACTTCTTCCTGCCATCAAGAACCGGATCCACTGCCGCTTTCATTCCGTTCCAACAGCGGAAAGAAGGAACCATAAATTTTCCCCCTCCGTTAGCATCGTGGTCCGGGGTACCCACTCCTCACCTCGTCGTCGCCGTCTCTCCACCCATCCCATGGCATTGTTTGAAATGTATTCGATCCCCTTTAGAAAATTTAAGACACTCCAAACGATGAAAATGAAAATTTATTGCTACTGTTTGATTGCTTCAGCGTCGGACCGTCGCGACGTTACCCTGTTTTGCCGTGTTCGTCCGGGAGTTTCTATGAAAAACAACATCCGATTTCTATCGAACGAGCGACTGCGTCCCTTTCCAGATTTTTCCCCGTGTCAATGCTAATTGAATGAAGCTAGCTGCCGTTGAGTGGTAGTCAAAGTTGCTCTGAACTTTTATTCACTTTCGTAGTATCTGGATTTACGTTTCGAAAAGTGGGTAGAAAACAAGTTTATTTTGCCGTGGACGATGATGAAAAAAACAGAATGTGCATTAGAGTCTGCCACGCAACAAGTAGCATATGATTATCCTATCTTATTGAGTTTAGTAGACAAATATCATAGGGCTCGTCTTCCCTATATCCCAATAACCTTTGAATAGATCATCATCATCAATTTTTACACAACTTTAAGGGGTTACAAACCTTTTTGTTTTTCAAAGCTCAAAAAAATATATTACTTTATCTGAAAGTACAACTTCTTGAAAATATTTTGACAAATTTTCATAGAGATTCGTCTACCAAGAACAATGGTAACCGAACTCGATTATCTCGAAAAACTACTCAATCGATTTTCTTTATTTTTCCTTGAATTGTTGGTAATTAATTTTGCTCGTACCTTAACGATTTATTTTCTATGGATGATTTTTTGTTTTATGGATAGGAATTTTTGAACGCAATTTTTAAAGCTTAAAACGGACATTTTTTTAGGAAAATCTTCCCGCATTCAGGAAAAAAATATAATTTATTCAACTATTCATTAAGGTACGACAAATACTCCTATACTAACGCAAGTTTCCGAGTTTTTGGATTTTAATTGTACTGTTGGATTTCCATCATGATCCCCGCAAGCATTTAAATTAAAAAAATATATCTGAGAAAAAGCCATAACTCCGCCAATTATCAAAATATTTTTATAAACTAATGCTTGTTTTTTTAACTGAAAAGTATATTAATAAAATACTATAGCTTCGATGTAATAAAGTCATTGCTTTATTCCTTTATATAAATTTAAACTCTTATCAATTTTTTCTCGCCAAAAAGTATAAAACCCCTTAACGGTCGTGATTTGTGGTAACACGGTGCTCGCAGGCACTCTTAAGGAGATGTGGCATTGTCACTACTATAAACATTGCACCAGATTGGCTATCTCAGCTTGTTAAAGTTAAGTCTTTTCGATCTAGATCCATTATGCTGATCACAGTTTAGGAATCGAGTCGGTCTAGGTCAGTAGCGTCTTTACGTACAGGCACACTGGGGTAGACCAAGGCACCCCGCGATTTTAGGGTCACCATACTGATGATGAATCTATTCATAAGAAAAAGTTGTATTCGGTAGAAAAAAATTAATGCACGGAAACTGTGCAGAAAGTAGAAGAAAAACGTTAAATTTTGACCAAAAAAATTTGTCTGGCAAGCCATCTGCGAATGTGGCAAAATATATCAAACTCTTCATAATATCTGGGATTCTTAACGAACAAATCTACAAGGTCGAATCCCTCAAAAATCAGCTTTGGATTTGTTGTTTTTGTAGTAACATTCAAGGAACATCGCGCTATTGAAAATTTTAAGCCATCTTGAATGCAAACGATCGTAAAATTACTTTACCTATTTGAGAATCAAAATCAATGTTTATCCATGTTATATTCAAAATTTAAGTTTACGGACACACGCATTTGCGGTGTACTCTGTCCACACTTAGGTACCTATTACCAACACCAGAGATGCGACATCGCCATCACTAATAAAAATCTAAGCTGAACAATTTCACAGTGTTCTATTTTTTATTTGTTTATTTGTTCAATACATCAACAGGCATATACAAGCCCCAATGATGTTTGCCCTAATACTAATCTATGTTCTAACAATCAAGTAGACAAAAACAATAGTAATACAATAATTAAAAACAAATAAAAAGGTCAAGTGTTGTTAGCTAATTGATTAAATAGTCTGGAAAAACTTATACGCAGAGTTTGTCAAGAAACGTTGAAATCAAATGCCGAAGCTGCCTGGTTAAAAATTCGTTGCAGACCAGTGATGGCTCCATACATACTATAGTTAGTGCGTCGGAATAGTGATCTGAACATAATGTTGTTGCGTAGTGTTCGAGGAACGACGTTTATGTTGATTTGTTCCAGAATAGCTGGGGCATCTATACAACCTTGCAGAGTGTCAGCGATGAACAAGGCTCTTGCAGTATTCCTTCGAATATGTAGGGGCTCTAGTTGAATTAGCTGACACCGGTTTTCATAGCGAGGTAGTCGGGAAGGATCTCTCCACGGCAATCTACGAAGCGCGAAACGTAAAAAGCGACGCTGAACGCTCGAAAACGATTTTTTAGAACAAGAGGCGAAACCGACAAAGCATCCGTGCGGGAATTAGAACGCCAATTCGAGCTCGTGACTGCAACATACTTTCGCTCATATGTTTCCCGAATTGAATGCAGCATGAAGGACAACCCAAAGCAGTTTTGGTGTTACCTGCGGAGCAAAACGTGCTCCAGTGGAATCCCGGAATTCGTCAACTATCGAGACAGGACATCAACGTCACCAGCCGGTGTTGCGTTATATCAGGAACAGAAGAGAGTAGGCGGACATGGGACAGGTAAAGAAGACCAAACTTGCCACTTTCAGGCAAACGAGAGATCAGCGACATAACGAAGAGCCTCAGGCTAGCCAGACGTCAAGACCCCGGTAGAGATTCATCATCCTGTGGAGCATCGGGTCGCTCTCGCTTCGAATTTCGTGGTAAACACGACGGCGGTCAGATAGTGGCACTTTGGTGCTGATCGGCTCCACAAGGCAGGAAAGGGAACTTCTAAAAATGAGAAAGAAAAGAGAGGGACAAAATTGGGATATTTATAGATTTTATGAAAATATAAATAAGGGACATATAGGGGAAATCGCGATTTGCCAGAATATCATGAACTGGAACATTGGACGGTCTACACACCAAAAAATAATGAAATTTAAACGACATGTAAATCAATACGAATGTAAACATACAACGATTGAATCCAAAATTTGATTGAAAATTACGTTAAAATCAATTGGAGCATCAAACAGCATACAATTTAACACTTTCATTCGTGTAATATTACATGTCATTCATTTTACAGCAGTATTCGAGTAAAAATACATTGAAGTGCATTGGTTTTCCGTTTAAACGAACTGTAATTTTCAATCCACATGTAAAATTATAATAAAATTCGTTGAAGAAAGCACGACAAGTCGTGTGTATTTGTGGTGGAACTTAATGTTACATTTATATTCATGCTCCAAATATGTGCATGAAAATAAACTTAGAATTACAAAATATTTTTTTCTGTGTACCTCGGATCCGAAGGGAATCCTTTAACTGAAACCTGGCGTCACAATACCCGGCGCACACCCAGACAACGTGATCGATGTCGTGATAGCCCTCGTCACAAGCGCACAGACTACTCTCTGCAAGCCCAATACGCCGCAAATGCGCATCCAATGTGTACTGGTTGGACATAAGCCGGGACATTACACGTATGAAATCTCGACCCACATCCATCCTCCCGAACCAAGGCGTTGATGCCTTTGGGATAATGGAATGTAGCCATCGTCCAAATTCACCATTGCTTCACGAGGTTTGCCAACTGTTAAGTGTCCTCTGACGACATATACTAAAAAATTCTTCGAAGCAGATTGGTCTTTCGTATATGTCACCATCTAATGCGCCCACCTTTGTTAAAGAGTCGGCCTTTTCATTACCCGGGATAGAACAATGAGAGGGGACCCAAACAAAGGTAATCTGGTAAGATTTTTCAGGTAACTTGCGCAGAGACTCTCGTATCTTCTCCAGAAAATACGGGAATTGCTTTTTAGACTCCACCGCACGAAGAGCCTCGATAGAGCTGAGACAGTCCGAAATGATGAAGTAGTGATCTGTGGGCAATGTGTCGATGATCCCAAGGGTATACTGAAAAGCGGCTAATTCGGCGACGTAAACTGAAGCAGGATCATCGAGCATGAATGAAGCGGTGACATTATCATTGAAAATACCGAAGCCAGTGGACCCATCGAGATTTGATCCGTCAGTGTAGAATATTTTGTCACAGTCGACTTCTCGGAATTTATCATAAAATATATTGGGGATCACTTGCGGGCGTATATGATCCGGGATTCCACGAATCTCTTCCTTCATGGATGTGTCGAATAATCAGTAGAATCAGAAGTATCTAGGAGACGGTCGCGGTCGGGATTATACGAAGAAGGATTGATGTTCTGTGCCATGTACTCGAAGTACAAGGTCATAAATCGGGTTTGAGAATTAAGCTTGACTAGCCTCTCGAAGTTTTCAATCACCAACGGGTTCAAGATGTCGTATCGGATGACTAATCGATATGAGAGTGCCCAAAATCGATTTTTCAGCGGCAGAACGCCCGCCAGCACTTCGAGACTCATCATATGGGTGCAGTGCATTCAACCCAAGGCAATGTGCAAGCAACGATACTGGATTCTCTCCAGTTTGATGAAGTGCATGTTCGCAGCGGAGCGGAAACAGAAAAACCCGTACTCTATCATGGACAATACCGTTGTTTGGTAAAACCTGATCAGGTCTCTTGGATGGTCACCCCACCATGTTCCAGTTATTGTCCGGAGAAAATTGATCCTTTGTTGGCATTTCTGTTTCAGATACCTAATGTGACATCCCCATGTACCTTTGAAGTCGAACCAGACCAGGAATATTTAAATGTGAAAACCTGATTGATCGTTATACCCATTAATAGAAGCTGGAGTTGCGCCGGTTCACGCTTCCTAGAAAAGACAACCAATTCAGTTTTTTTCCGTGGAGACCTCGATACCCAGTTGGAGAGCCCAAGCAGACAAATTGTCCAAAGTATCTTGCAATAGTCCTTGCAAATCGGCAGCTTTGGGCCATGTAACAGAGACTACCCCATCGTGTGCAAGTTAGCGTGCATAAATTGACAAGACAATCGTCAATGTCATTCACGTAAAAATTGTAGAGCAGGTGACTTAAACATGAGCCCTGGAGAAGACCCATGTAGCTGAATCGCAATGTTGTTAAATCGCCATGCGAAAAATGCATGTGATTTTCAGACAACCGGTTTAGCAAAAAGTTATTCAAAATCAGTGAAAGACCATGCTTGTGTAGCTTCTTTGACAGAAAGTTAATAGAAACTGAGTCAAAAGCCCCCTTAGTATCCAAGAAGACTGATACCAGCTGCTCTTTGCTAGCATAGGCCATTTGGATTTCTCTAGAAAGTAACGCAAGGCAATCGTTCGTCCTTTTGCCTTTGCGGAAGCCAAATTGTGTATCTGACAGTAAGCCATTTGCTTCGACCCAATTGTTGAGCCGCAACAGGATCATTTTCTCGAACAACTTCCGAATAAAGGACAGCATTGCAATCGGTCGATACAAGTTGTTGTCGGAGGCTGGTTTTCCTGGTTTTTGGATGGCGATGACCTTCACTTGCCTCCATTCATAAGGGACAATGTTACCCTCAAGAAACTTGTTAAATAAATTCAACAAGCGCCTTTTTGCAGTGTCAGGCAGATTCTTCAGCAAGTTGAATTTGATTCTGTCTACCCATGGGGCGTTATTGTTGCACGATAAGAGAGCAAGTGAGAACTCCACCATCGAAAACGGTGTTTCGTTCGCGGTATCGTGAGGAGACGCGGCGCGGCACGTTTTCTGTACCGGGACAGAGTCCGGACAGATCTTCTTGGCGAAAGCGAATATCCAACGGTTTGAATATTCCACGTTCTCGTTGGTACTATTAAGGTTACGCATACGTCGAGCCGTACCCCAAAGTGTGCTCATCGCTGTTTCTCTCGTTAACCCGTCGACGAACCGGCGCCAATAGCTGCGTTTTTTGGCTTCCATTAGACTATTCATTCGCCTTTTTAACGATGCGTACTGTTGATAGCTAGCGGGTAACCCGTCGTCCCGAAAGGCCTTAAATGTAAATTTATATCGGCAAACCAAGTTTCACATAATGCGAAAGCATCACATTTTAAACTATTTTGTAAATATTTAAAGGAATCGATTTTCGGGAGGATACTTTTGTTGTTCCACTGTAGAACAGTGATCGAATCGGTGACCTCGTTGGATGACTTAGCCATCGAAGGATACGATCGCTGCAAGGAGGGGCCATTTAGTAGTCAACTGCTTCAAAAACGTTTGCACTATAGGAAGAAAACGTATCAGCAGGCTTTTAAGAGGATCAGTAACATTGAAAGCTGTGAAAATTAAATTCACGATGTCAGAAAATTTCATTAGTCCATTACTGGACTGAGTGGCTGTTTGAAAAAAGGGGACACTTGGGGTTTCTGGTGTCTCTGAAAGCGGTGGGTACTCCTTGTTAGTTTCCAAGCCCTGGAGCAACTTGCTTCGGGTTTTTGGTAGCCCTTCCATTGGATTTATGAGATGTTGTTGGCGCACTTTTAGAGGAGGACATCTTGGGACCCTTACGAGGTAGTCTAGGGGAGGCTAGAATTCTCCTCTTCCTGGACTCCCCCGGGTTAACGAGATATGTTTCCTCTTGATGATCGTCAGATTCTTGCTAAACGCGAGCCAAACCAGCAAAGGGATTTTCAGACAGGACAAATGGCGATGCATTCTACAGCATTTCTGCATAAGAGCGCTACGAGCGATTTTCAAGGGAGCGTTTAATTTTATCCCCGCGCTGTTTGTACACAGGGCATGATTTAAGAGCATGCGAAGGGCCCCAGCAGTAAATACACTTTTCAGTTTCTTTGCCGCAAGAGTCATCTTCATGCTCTCCCTCACATTTGCCGCATCGTTTTTTTATTTCCACAATCATAGATTTGCATTTTATGTAAACTGTTTATGACAGAATATAATTTTTGCTTGTACTATCAATAATTTTGCTTTGGTCTGTCATTATTTGTAATCTATTTTAAACTTTCATATACGATTGCTGGTTTGCTAAGGCAGCTTCGACAGATTTTCAAGCTCGTGGCTGGCGAGTCATTGTATATAGGTGAACAGTGTACTAAGAATTTAAGAAGCACCACCATTATGATGAACATAGTTCATAGCTTGGAGAAATGAGAAATGCACAATTGCACTTCTAGGTGTATTAAAAGAGTTTTTTTTTTCATTTTATTCATTTTATTCGTTTTATTGATTTCATTAACCCCTGCATGCCCATGTTGTTTATAAACATCAATATTGTCATACAACTATAACTTTGAGGTTAGATAAGATTTCCTTAAAACAAATAAGACTAATTACTGTGACTATTACTTTTCATTTGAGCACTAACAGCTACAAGATTCATCCGTGGAACTGTAGTTATTGCTATTGTTCTGGTTCTTGCTTCTTTACACCAACACTTTTAAGAAACACGGTTTTGGAACCTTTTATGTGCTACAAAAAAGTTGAGCATGGAAGAGTTAAATGCATTCATTTAATTAATTCTGTTTGTTTTATTAATTTTATTATTTTAATTTATTTATTTTTTTCATTCCTTTTATTCAATTCATTCATTTTATTCAGCTTATTTATTTTATTAATATTAATGTTTTCTTATTTTTTTTAGTTCGTATCTGTCTTCAGTTCGTTCATTTTATTAATTCTATTAATTCTCTTCAGTCATGGTTTTTGTTCATTTCATCCAATTTGTTGGTTTTAAACAATTTAATTGATTCTATTAATTTTATAACTTTTGTTTCAATTTTGTCCAATTTTCATATTGTATGATCTAATTTAATTTATTTACTCTGTTAATTTGATTTACATTAATCATTCCACCCATTTCATGAATTTGATAACTTGTAGCATTGAAATGCTTTACACGACTACATGGGAGTAGGGCAAGGTGCACAACTAAAATTCCAAATTCGATGCGCGTCTCGATAGGTGGCATAATTTTAAACAACTGTAGCGCTGTTAATTGTTAATGGATTTACGTCACTTAAATACCAATCCATTCAGAAAAATTGCAACTCAAATTGGTATTTCAACTGTACACTTTTGAAAAAATCCGTATTATTGCAAAAACATTGTTGAAATGTAAGAAAACAAACAAAGTTTTCGCTTACGTTTTGTTATTTGTTGATGGATTTTCACGATTCGAACACCAATCGATTCAGTAAATTGCAAGTAAAAAATTATTATCAAATTTATCTGTGTATTTTTTACCACACTATTTGAAAAATCCGTATATCTGCAAAAATGGGAAAATCAAACACAATTTTCTCAAATTTGTGCAAGACTTCCCCACACAGACCTCATCTCGACACTCAAAAGCGTCCTAAACATTTCATCGCTTGCTATCAAAATTTTTTTCTCGAATTCCTTCATCACCACGCCTACTCTGTTGGCAAAACCAGTTAGATTATTGCTACTGGTGCTGGTAGGATAGCTGTTACATCTTTCATTTGACCAGAGCCACGGAAGGCAAATCAGTCATGCAGACAAGGCTCAAACCATTGCATAGGATTCTCGGCATTCTCACAAAATATAGTTAACTGCAAACAGTCCTTTTTAGGAGGAAAACATAATGGAAAAAGAATTGGAGTAGAAAATTCTTTTTATTAATTTGTATCAACTTTGCGCTTGTAAATTCTGTACCTTTACCATCATAATTTAGGCAAATATTTTTAATTTACAAAGTTTTTGCAAAACTTTCAAGAAAATCGGTGAATGTGGCAACGATGACACTAAGCGAAAGCCACACCAAAAAGAATGATGAAAATACAATTTATCGTGCATAAGGCTGGTTTTCCACCTCCACCGAAAAGTTGATAAACGATAAAAATTTCAAAAATAAATTCGCGCATGGTGTTCGTTAATCGTGTCGTGTCTTGCACACAACCCTTTATTTTTTTTTTGCTTCATTAGTTTTTTTAAATTTTCGTTGTTTTATTGATTTTCAATAATTTATTCAGTTGATTCGAGGTTTAGTTTGTGCATGACTCTAACCTGTGCTCATCTCACCTCTGATTGGGTGCCAACTTCGCATGAGTTCTGTCAACTAATGAATGATCCAACAGTGATATGTGTAAGAAATGTCTCATCTCACTGTTTAGTTAAACCGGTTTTTAATCTTATGATGATCTAGTAACTAAAAATGTCTCATGACGATTTCTAGCTAAATTAAGAGAATTTACTAGCACAACTATTAGATCATCTGTCCTTCACAACATTCATGCATCAGGAATCCCACTGGATAAGGAACATATATTATCTGATCGTAAAACCAAGCCCAGGGGTTGGTTTACGATCAGATGGTTACAAATTTCACATGACCTTTCCACATACACAAGCCTTCTGGTAACATAAATATACATCGACTCGCCTTCCTCTTGCTTCTTCTCATGACACTGACCAGGCACTGTTCTAATATTCGTCGCTACATCCTACATGCTAGAAAATCAGAACATAAATATTCCGTGTATCAATTTCATTCCCGAAGACAGGAACCGACTGAGTCGCTTGGGGTGGTACGCTGGCGGCAGGTATGAGTTTCAAGCTCAAACTCATTCATTACACCACTCTGCTAATGATGTTCGCTCTTTACCTCTCCTTCGCCCCAATAACATCCCATCATCAGGAACGTTCCGAGCCACAGAACTGGGGAAAAACTCCCAGAAATGAATTACGATCCAAAAGTTATGTTATGAAGAAGGCGTGCGGTTTTTGTAGGATCGAAGGAAAAACTCCGGATGGTGAAGGCGTAGGAAAAAGTGAATTCCGCTAATGGGAAGGTCCGATTTTTTGCCCCTTTAACCACACACGCGCGTATACGGCTCCAACTTAAGATCGCATCAAGCAACATACATACAGGCACACGAACAAGAACGTCAAAAACAGCCACCGGAGCAACTTCTGCTGGTCTCGTTTCACTTCTTTACGACTCATTTGCTGAGCCTGACGTGGGGTGGAACTCGACTACGAGAGCAGATTTTCCGACTGCGGCTTTTTCTGCCCTCCCTAACCGATGACGCCTGCCTGCCCCTTCGGTTTGGTACGTACGTATACGTTAACGGCGGTTCTGATGCTGATGGAGGTTTTATGCTTGCTCTTCCGGGGGGACTCCGGAATCATGATTCGGTCATTATTTATATATGCATAAAAACCGAAAAGGAAATGGGATCTGCGGAAATGATGGAACTTTTCTGGCCAAACGATCCAAGTTAATAGGACGCAATAATGTTGGTGCACCATAAGACCAAACGTACTTTCCGTTTGAATTGTATTTACATTTGTCATCTTGGCCGATTACGAAGTTTGAGATAGATGCCACGTGCATTTGTGTGTGTGTGTGTTTTGATCTGTTTCCATTATTCATGCCAGAGATTTTTCCCATGCATAATTTTCGCATGATGTAGGTTGAAGGCCATTTAGGGGAAACAGGAAACGATGGATACTAACCGCTTACCCGTTGAATAACGGAAAGGGGAAGAAAACTAGCTGGCCTCTATCGAATCAAAAATCTGTTCCATGCTGTGAGCTGTATTAAACGACCAACGGCAGCAGTTAGTTAGCATCATTATTACGCTATGCACAGAATCCGGGAACACATAAATAGGACCAACTCTTAAACATTACATCTGCTGGACATTCCTTGTTGAACATCACTAAACTCTTATGTAGCCCTAATTGGCTTAAATACTTAATTGAATTAAAATCCAAGCATTCCGTAGCTTTGTTAGCTTCCGGTGCTTATCTTCTCAAACCTATGGTATGGTCTGGAAGACTGCAAGACGGAAATCCCCAGAACAGATTCATGTGTTGGTACGGCAGTGAAGAGGAAATGAACCGAAGCATCACAAATCACGACGAAATCTTTGTGGTATTTTGCAAGTACTTTTACATCTAGCCATTCCTTGGCCATTCGGGCATTTCTTCCGTAGGAAACTCTTTAGTTGGTAGGTACAATAAATAGTAGGAGAGTAGCATGCGATATGTTGCTCTTTACAAAATGATACAAGATAAGCCCCAATGTTTCTTCTTCTTATTTCTGTAGTAGTCGAGTTGAAGAGATGTAGATGTACGTATGTAGGTTTGTGGCGTTGGCACAAACGGATTCGCTCTAATTCCGAAAAATTGATATGTTACGTATATTTTGCAATGCCGGGTAGGGCAACAGAAACTGTGTTACTATTTGTATTCGATTGTGTGTGTGTGCATGTGTTATGGTTTGGCATGGAGCGTCAGTTACGATATCACCCAGCCGAGTGCTCTAAAGTTGGGCATAGCTATGGGGAATAGTTGACGAGGGTGAAGAAGGAAAGGCACCGAGAAATACAAAGCTTCAGCATTCGAAATTGTTGCTGAAATGGGTGTTTGTGTAACCGGGAAGGATGTGCCGTTAAAATCTACGGCCTTGTTTCGGATATAATCGACGATGATGTTGCTAGCTGCATGTCGGTTGATTTTTTTTCTGTTTCACTGCACTCATTTTTCCTGATAGCGCTAAACATGCTCGTTGGATGCTACGCATAAAGCTTTGAGCATGGTGTATGCACTTTTGCGTGGATTGTGAAGCTTCGAGCTAAATGGTACGCGAATATATTTGCTACAGCATGAACATGAAAGATGAGAGTCGTAATGGAAAGAAGCAGTGTGGTAAGTAAGGATGGTTGAGGGTTTGAAGCTTCATATTTAAAGTTTTCATAATCGCATGTAGAAGAGTTGCGTAGCCAGATTTTTGTCATGGGAGTTTTGTTTTTTGAGATTCGCCGATCTCATCGAAAACGTTCATCACGAAGCAGTTCTTTCACATCATGCAAATTTAAACTGATTTCATGCGAAGACCAGCAAACGAGTGGAGTAAAGTTAAGGTTTACCTCAATTCAAAACAACAAGTGTTTTCCTTAATGGTTGTCAACGATAATCTAATTTCGGATTTCAACAAGAAATCTACCAGAGACCCAGTTAAACAGCATTTTTTGCCTTAGGTGAGATCGAACAGCTTCGAAAAGAGCATCATATCATATAATGATACTTATTAAACTGAAATATAATACAATCCTCTGACATATCTATTCGAAATCAGTTGTTTCAGTCTATAACTTTATTTCCATTGATATAAGTCAAAGCAGAGGGATTCAGTATGTTTTGTTTCAGCGTTACCGTTTTGCATAGGATATTGTGCAAACATTTTAAAATAATTTATCTGAGCGTTCCAACTCGGCAATATATTTTAAATTCCAATTTCTATATGGCAAAGACCCCTCCCCTTACAACGCCCTTTTTTATAATGGAGAATGCATTTACGCACTGACCCAGTATACGTGATTAGTAGTTGCCAAGCTACCACACGGAAGTGCACTGGAGTGTCGGGCTCGACCAGGACTAAACTACCTAACGGGTCATACCGACTAAACTCCATTGCACTCCACCATCGTTCCCCCAGGAACTACCTCCCGGCATTACTTCTGGGGGGATGGCAGTTCACTATAAATCAGATACTAGTATTTCAACTATTACTTATAGTCTTCTTCAGTGTTCAATATCAGTCTTCACGACGCCCTATTCCTCAACAACCTACACCCATTAAAATTGAACTAAGGCTTTTAAATAATTCATCTGAATGTACCAATGCGGTCAATCTAAAAACTACTATGTTATTTCGGTTTGGAATATCAAATATCATTGGTACACCGGTAGTGTGGGCAAAAAAATGATTTTTGGCATTTTATTCAAACTTTGAACAGCTATAACTTGATCTAGAGACATTCTAATATCATACATCCTTCAGCAAAGTTGTTCGGCATATCCTGACAATACATCTGTCTAATTAGTTGCATACTGCAGAAAGAATTGTAGTCTGTAGAATTGAAATTACAAGAGGTAGGGTTTCTCATACTAATTTCAAACGCAATCTCCTACGCCAAGTCGAAACCAATCGACCCCAAATTTTGCACAGTTACTTGGGACCCCAAATGGAACCAAAAATGTCCTGAGCTGAAAAAACAATCATTTTGCCCACTCTACTGCATAGGTTGCGCATTGAAATGAATTCTTTGTTATATGTGGGAATCTTTAGATAAAAAACTAATTCTGGATCTAGTCTTTCCTCGCTTGACCGAATGTAATCTGATGCAGTGATAGCCTCCCATGTCGTCAATACGGTTTATACAGAACGGGGAATTCTTTAGTATTTGTCCATTGATACCCTACTCCTGCGATTCTCGAGTGTATTATTGAGATTGCTAGGTCCAAATCCAAAGTATGCTCTGTGCTCTGGAACCCATAATTGACCCTATACTCGTCAGGTCCATCATGATATGCCAGTAAGAGATTGATAACACTTTTATAATGGCATCTCTGGTAGAACAATATCTATACAAAGAATCATCGCTGAAGTACTCACTAATCGAATGCTTAGATGCTCCTCTTTGACATGAGACTAAATCTGAAAGGTTCTATAGGGGGGTCTAGATCTTTTTTTTACATTTTAATAATTATTTTTGAAGATTGCCTTTCAAAGAATAGTTCTCAGAAGACATCTTACTTTCAGGGGGTGTAAATTTTTAAACATACATTATCAAAAAGGGGTTGTTACGTTAATAAGGACACCCGAAGACACTAATGACTTAGCAATATCGCCTTAATTCATAGTTTTGATTTGTATAATACTTTTACTCGGGATTTTTTGTCTCTGGTAGAACAATATTATCACAAACAAATCAATAGGGGAACCCGGGGCTAGTTGGCGGTTGGGGTAAATTGGCGGAACCCCCTATTCTCCGTTTCTATTCGACATAACGCGCTGTCTCTCGTTGTGTACCTCAAGTAATGTGAAACGCATTATCCAATGTGTTTTTGTTGCGAAACAATATGTTTTGTAGAAGCTGTGGGCGATATTGTGTTTTTGAGCATACTTTGTAATTTTTTTTAATTTTAAACATTTTGTGTTAATTAAGGTGGCTTTCACTCTATTACCCGAACGATTATATTTTTCGATAGTGCGTGAAAAGAACTTTCAGCGTCCATATAGATATTATACCAATTCAAACCCAAAAGTATTTTTTTAAATTCTTTTTTATAAAATATGCGGTTGGGGTAAGTTGGCGGTAACGCACACGGGGCAAGTTGGCGGTACTATTTTTAGTGCAAAAATAGTCATCTTATATTTTTATTTCTGGAATTCACCCCAAAGTAAGAGAAACTTTTTCTTGTGTCTCTCGTCAATGCAGGGGACAATTATTTCAGCCAATCGCCTGAAGTATTTCGAAAATTCGCTTTTGAATATGGAGTTCGCATCGAAGTCAAAATGACGGGGTATTGAGACTGAAATATAAAGAAAAGTGTCGAATACTATACAATTCTATTGAAAAGACAATCGGCACATTCCATATGGACCACTTATTTGTAATTGTATTTCCATTAGATTGCTTATTTTCTAGCAGTCCGCCAACTTACCCCGAGGCTGGGGTAAGTTGGTGGCTTTTCCGCGTCACATATTGTTGTCTCTAGAAATGAAGACAACGTATCAAACATTTTAATAAAATTCAGAGATGTTGCCAACAGTCTACCCTTTCATGCAACGTATTCCATTTTACAAGATCTACCAAAATCAAAGCAGTAAAAAATGAAAACTGAAAACACCGCTAACTAGCCGCGGTCTCCCCTATCACTAATCTATTCACTATCCCATAACTTGCTCCCCTTTTAAAACGAGACAAGTTTTGTTCTTTCAAAAGGTCTAGCTTTTTTTTAAATTTCGGATAAATAAATAAATACTAAGCTTACATACACATTTTTTTGAAAATCGAGAAATAATTCAATATCAATTCTTCAAAAGGGCTAATGAGATTTTTATAAACAAACTTATTTCGCTCATTACTCCGCTGTCGAGTAGAATTTCATGAAAGATACACATGAATCAACATCTTTACCCTTGGGAGAATCAATTTCAAATGTCTTCTGGGTTGAAAATATAACAAATTAAGAGAAATCAGCAAAGCAAAAGTTTGTTTACAAATCTAATTAGCCCTATTCTAATGTTGATATGGAATTGATATCGGGTAGTAAATTTGCAGTTCATGATATATTTGTAGGGGACGGTGGGGAGTTGTGAACATAGTTTTGTTTTCGGGGCATAACTACAATAAATATTGGTCGATTTTTAATGTTAGACCTGGTATTTGTTAAGGACACCTTCATACATCCACAGCCTGAAACAATTAAAGAAAATCATTGTCTGGTTTGAGATATGACAGTTTGGTAGGGAGTTGTGAACCAACGCAAAAAGTGGAAGAGATGGAATATTTTTGTGATTTATTTTTATAAGGGTATAGAAGATAAATTTTTAGATATTTCTAAATTAAAGATGAGATGGAAAAGTGATCTGATTCGCAATGAGTCGGTGACAACATGATTCACGCCAAACCACCGCCAAATTCGCAGTTGTGGCACAGCGAAATTTAAATTGTTGCTGAATCCTGTTCTTCACATATATATATATATATTGAACATTTTTATATCATAATATGTATGATCCATCCCTGATTTTCGAATTATGATACTGTTCAATTTAAAAAAAATATTATAACCTATTGAAATGCACGGTTAACAACTCCCCACTTTACATATCTTCGAAAAATACGTATCTACATCGACACACGAAACCATTTTTCTTGTCGATGAAAGCCAATTACCCAAGGAATGTTTTGCACTAATTTACTTTGAAATCAGCTACATAAAGGGACTCCCCATAGCACAAATACAATTTAGTAAAAAAAAACTTTTTGTTTGGTATATTTAGTCGCTAGTTACCAGAACATGAAGAACATGAGTTAATGCAACATTTGCTAATGAGAAAGTTACGTCATGACAGTAGAAACATTTAACAGTTGTTACCACATTTTCATCATCTATAGCTTAGCGGGGATTGACGGTGCTCACAACTCCCTATGGTTCTCAACTCCCCACCGTCCCCTACTCTTTTAATTCAATTAATTATTAAATTTTGAGGGATTTTTTCACAAAGGGAGCATCTCTTTGGTCGAGAAGTAATACATATGTACCGATTTCTATGATTACATTGTTTGTTAGGACATACGTTATGAGAACAATTGCTTCCTTTTTTAACCAAATAGATCGAATGTGTTGAGTGGTGGCTGCGGTTGTGTGTGATCTCGCTTTGCAGGTAGGGTACGAACACCGCCGCTAGTGCGATAATCATATGTTCTTTCTAGGACGTCGTCTTTTCCCAGGGATAGCATAGTGCATTGAACCGGAGTCTCGATGGTTGCCGGTTCGAGTCTCGTCTGTGGGGGAATTTTTTACGTAGGCCTACGTCTTTGTTTTCGATATGGGGGTGCACCTTGCAAATTTTACAAAAATGGTATGTAACGAAAAGTAGTAGTAGTTTTAAAAGCATATAATTAAGCCATCTTACAATAAATTTTCAATTTTTTTACGCATATCGCCCCGAATCACTTCTAAGAATAGATTCCAATAGATAAACCCAAAGATTTTTGATATCATGACATTAAAAATTTAAATAATGTACAACCTAGTCAAAAAATTGTCAAGTCCGGCACGACAGATTTGTGTACCTAGCGCGCTACGCTTCTATGAATGGCATTATCATCGACTACTTAAAGAACGGATTTGGCCGGACAAGCTCAGTTTTCTGTTGAACGGCAGGCGGAGCAGATCACTGCGCTGTGTGTTTTCACAGCCAGTGTAACTGAGTTAGAAGTCCGGTACACTGGCTGTGGGGGTACGCTACCTAGTGCCGCCCCACACGCGACTGAACTTGTCCGTTCAAACACTATGCTTTCTTTTGTGTTGTGCTCGTTTCCGGCACACTTATGTATGTACAATCTCGAACACAATTATTCGTACACAAAGTCGCTTGTACATTCGAGATCCATTTGTAAACACGGTTAACATAGTGCCGTTGTACTAGTTGTCTCATCATCAGCGTTGACTTTGTGCGCTTTGGTTCAATGTTTGAGGCGAATGTGTAGGTAGGTATATCTAATTTGTTAGCAGGGTTACCATATTCAGTTTTTTCACAATTTTTGATCACAGATTTTTTGTACAGATGGCACATTTTGAGGAAAATTTCACAGATTTTTGGAAATATTGTAATTTTTCAAAGAATTTTCCGAAATTTATCATAGATTTTTTTCCGGATTCAGTTATCACAGGCTAAAAAAATATTTTTGACCGAAACGCAGATTTCAATGTGACATCCCTGTTCGTTAGCTATTGCATGATAGCAATCTGTGCTTTCGTTGCGCAACGACGAACACAACGAAAGTTTATTATTTGCGTTCGATCAATTCATTGATTCTTTTCCACTTCACGTGATTCATTTCCGCTCAGCCTATCCTATTTTGATTCTGCCAATAAGTACATACTACAAAGCCTATTTATGAATACACTGCCACTCGAAAAACTGTTGCAAAAACGCATCCATACATAAAATTGTTTTAGATTCTTGTATATTTATAGTTTTTATATATGATTAATGTTTGACAGAGAATGGGCGAAAATCGAAAACGAAAAAAAGCAGTTGTGTCCACACCGTGTGTTAGATCTTCAAAAAATCAATCAGCTTATGTAGAATGTTGTTACAGTAATATTGATTGATTTTAATGAAGATCTAACACGCGATGTGGAAAAAAAACTGCTTTTTTCGTTTTCAATTTTTGCCCTCTCTCTGTTCAACCTTAAGACCACTGCATTCCACAGTGGCTCAAAAAAGCGCTTTGAGGAACTTAATGGATTGGAGTCAAAACCGACCATATTAGCGATTTCGCATATTCTACAATGTTTGTGTACATGTAAAAAGCGCCATCTTTTGGCAATATTATTTTTTTGAAAAATTGATCATAGTAGGCTACAGAAAATTTAACTTTTGAACGGAAGAGATAGCGCTTGGCCGTCTTCGACAAAGTTATAGAGGAGAGTATTTCTATAAATTTTGCAGAAGACATGTTATCTCTGTCACTCACAGTAAACGAAGATGTTCTCTGTGATAAACTCCTTCACTTTTTACATTTACCTATAACTTTTTTGTTTCTGATTTTTCATGTTAACAGTGTTCGAAGGTATTTTTTATTAACATAAAACACACAACTTTTCCGAAGAGACCAGATAGCTGTGAATGCTGTGTAAAGACTTATAGCTGATTTTGATTTAATTTTTGCCTAGTTTTGAACCCGTATAACTTCACTATCGGCAAAAATTGTAATTATGCTATTTATTACTCTGACAGGGCTGGGTTTTACCTACAAAAGTAAGGTAAAATTGTTTGTCCATAAGCATCCGTTCAGAAGTTATACACTGTTGAAATCTTTATGTCTGGCTCTCCTGAAGTCACGTGAATGGCTCACTGAACGAGTAGGCGCTGGAGTTCAAAGACACTTTCGCTTGATTTTCTGAGTGGCGCCCACTCTGTGTACTAGCGCGTCTGCCGGGAGATTAACACCGATATTGAATGATTTGGATTGCTGAAATCGGACTATTATAAAAAGAGATATTGAACATTAAATGCGGACGAAAGATTTTTATCATTTCCCACAACCAGAAATAAGACCAAAAACATTCAATGTATTATTAGCGCCAAAACGGATAACTTTAGGTCATCAATAGTATCTTCGGAGAATTTAAAGCATACAATATGCCCTTTCTTTTGGTATTGTGATTTTACTGATTAATCCTCCTAAGAGTGAGATATTTTCATAAATTTTATTGAAAGTGATTGTATTGAAATAATGCCTTCAGCAAATTTGTAGCTCTTAGTTTTGCGAATAAGTTTAATGAAGACATCAAATACATATTTTGAATACCTTGTGGATTACCCTTTGTCTCCTATTTATTGTTCAATATAGCAATAATCCATGTAAATGAGCCAAATATTATTTCGATAAAACGAATTTCATATTTCATTTTTCTATCTACAACCGCTAGAATAACCACCGAACAATTCCAAGTTGTCTAGATGAAACTTGATCACTTATCGGTGCAAAAACTTTCATTTGCGCAAACCTTCTGACTTATAACCATCGGATCGATCTGAAACTTATCTCGGAAAATGAAAAACGAAATGAATAACTCCAAGCAGTGGTGTAGCCAAGAGGGTGCTTTGGGGTTAAACCACACCCCCCTCCCACAAAAAAAAATAATTGGATTGAAATTAAAACTGTATTGATGCTGACTGATTTAATTCAATATTAAAATGATAATTATCTGATCAGTACATTGATAACCTATTGTTTGAAACATGATGAGGCCCTTTGAAAAATTGTGGGAATGCGATCCTGATCTGTAACTGGTCTATTGGTCTTGATCTCACAGTTATTAGACACATCAATATCAAATACATGCCGAAAAGCATTCCAGAGTTTTGAAATCAGTCATAATCGTAATCATAATTTCCTATCATGAGTTCAGTTTTGAAGGGGTGTACTGTAATATGGATTAGGGCAAGGGGTGAGTCGCTTAGCACAAAACGAATTGTGCTCACAAACAAACAGCGTGGTAGCTTGTGCCGCAATGTGCCACGATGTGCCACGCTGTGCCATGGTGTTCAGTAAAACAAAAGCAATGGTTGCTATGATTATTCAACTACACTTTATTGACAGTTTTTGAGTTGTCAAAAGTGTGCCTCATTGTGCCACACATTGTGGTAACGAGTGAAATGATTGTGTATTATTGTGAATCGTAATCTTATATCGTGTTATGGTAGGTGATACAGTGTGTATGGCACATTGTTCTAAGCGACTCACCCCTTGGATTAGGGTCTTTTCTAATAGGAACCGAAACTGGAATTGCTTTAATGTTTATGAAACTTATAACTACTCACCGAAAAATTGCATAACTTCCAACATTTGCTGAAAATGTTTTTATTTTGGGAATGTGTCTAGGTGAGACGAAAACGTTATAAAATTAATAACTTTCCAAAAGTAGGGAATTTATGAAAAATGGCGTTTTCCGTTTCGCCAATTTCGCAGGTTTAGTACCTTCGATGAATTTTAAAAACGTTAAACAGCACATCATTTGATAAAATAGTTTTGGCGTTATATCGTTGTATATCATTTTATCCAAAGCTTGAGCGTGTTAAGCTCACAATAGAAAGTTATTTTAGAAAAAAAAACTAGATTAAGAAATACTTCGTAAATATTATTTTATAACTCGATATGCTCCATACACGTAGTATTCATCCCTGCAATAAAGTTGTTTTAAATGAAAGTCTCAACAAATTTGCTAAAGACAGGAACTCAGTTACAACTATTTGAAAAACTGATTCTCCTTCATTTTAAAAATACAAAAATGGCGGTTTCGTAATTATGCCATTTGGATAGTAACTTAGATTTTCACCGAATCCCCATCAAACCGAATTTCTGACTACGCCGCTGACTTCAAGTAAGTAGAAACAAAGTCGTTATACACTCGTGCACAAGAAACTTCTTCGAATACTGCCTATCTATTATAACACATTGAAGACCCTATTTGATCAGCCCCCAATTTTATCAGCCTCATATGAAAATATGTTTGATGGGCTTTGAGTAAATCCTTTCTTGACCATGTTTTCCTTATTTTAAAGATGCAAATATGCAAAAATTAAAAAATCTTTTTTTTAATTTTTTTAATATTAAATTAAATAATATATTAAATAATCAGAAATAGTTATTAGACTACATCAAGGGAAGGGAATAATAATTTAACAGCTTCAGTTTATTATGAAAAAATGTCGCGATTTAGTCAATGTCCCCATTTTTTCAGTATAAAATACACCATGGAGATGATAAAAACGGGTCTTACTGTATTTATTATTCACAGTAATAGGTACATCCCATTTTCAGAGGATATTTTCTTTCAATTGCATCGAACTACACCAATTTTTAGGTAGTTTTCAAGGGGTTATTTGATCGATTTTATTATTCCAAAATTCGGCGAACCTGTCCCCATTCGTGCGATAGTTTATGTTAAAAGGGTATCCTAAATTAATTGGTATACTTAAGGGTTTATATATTGCAGATAGAGAAAATTCATAAACTTTCAGCTTTTCCTACACAATATTACAAAAGCTTCTTAAACAACTGTTCCTAATAAGATTATCTAAATTATAAAGTATTTGAAAATTTTTAATAGAAGTGACGGAAGGTTATCGAAAAGTTTCGTGAAAAAGAAAATTCCAGTAATGATAATGATTTTCCCTAACGGGTTTCAAGAGTTTTTTATTTGTTCTTTGGCATTAGGATTAGGGATAATAATTCAGATTAAAGATATTACTGGGAAGTCATTTTTATTTTATTTTATAGGACATTTTTCTGCTTTTTCATTAAATTGGTTTACCCTTTGAGATTTCTTGCACTGATAGTGTCCTATGCTAATTTGAGCGATTATCTGAATCCGGAGAAATCGTTAAGAGTTATAAGAAATGTATCATCACACTGTTAGGTGGACTAAAAGTGTTTTTTTAATAATTTTTCTTATGTATTCGTAATTAACATTTTTGCTTTTATGTTTGATTTGTAAAACAATTATTTACCACTCTGTAGGTCAATTGCTAATATGTACATTATACACCGCGATCAACGTCCGGGCCTGACATGTGCCGATATTGATCAACTAATAGCTTGGGTTTCCCAGATGTTACACAATGGAGGAAGATTTGGCACTATCTGGAATTGTCATCAATTGATTCACTGTGTAATTTAATTTAGTCCAGATCAATAACAGAGCTTCAACCAAGGTCGGTGGCAAAAAATGGCTGGATAAATGTTCTCAAATCTCTTCGAAATCTTTCAGCGTTTAATCATTTCCATTCCGATATGTGGTGAAAGTGATTCTCTTTCCTTCATCAAGCTGAAACGTGGAAAGCTGCATGCGTCTCCTTTACTCGAACAAATATCTGCGTGTTCCTTTGTTGTAGATCAGACCAAGGGAATATTGGTTAAAGTTCTCATTTACCACGTTACCAGTGCCAGCGCAGCTCATTCTACAGATCCGAATAATCTGGCGAACGTGCAATATAGCTAATTTATTCTGACTTCTACTTAGTTCTGGGGCAGGGTTGCATAATTACAATATTATCTTGTAACTGAATAACCAATTAATGTTAACGACTCTCTGATTGCACAAACACTGAACGAGAGCCATGTTATGTCGAAAGTTGTACTAATTAAGACCCTCTGATTTCCATTCTTTTTCCATTTCAACTTGTGAATATGCAGGTCACCACTAACAGAGATTAAAATTTCAATATGTAGATAGGATCATTGTTGCTTTTTATCTGTCCCACGAACCAATGTCACCCTTTTGTAACTATCTGACCCGTAATCTAATCTTCGACCATTGCCTGCTAACTAGCACTGAATGATTGATAACACTTAATAAAGCCACTGATCCCAATCTACAAATGGAACGCTAATGAAACATAATTACGAACAATTCGTCGCCACGTCTCGACCTAGTCATCAAGCGCCAGTTTGGAGTCACAACATGAAAAAAGCAATCCAACTGATAGCGAATCCATGTTCCGTACTGCTAAACACCAGTGTCAATGGTAACACCTTTTGTTTCCTCCTCCTTGTTATGTGCTTTGCCACAGCGGGCTTTCTTATCGCGCTAGCATCTCGTAACAAAGGTACACACCTAATTATAGGAAACAACTTTCCTCATTTATCAATTACATCAATCAACCATTCTGACGAGCATGCTGGTGTACATGAAAGCACACACAAACATTAGCACACCACCGCCTATAGGCCCATTCGTCGTCGTTCTCTGCTATTGAAATACCCAAAGGATCATCGCGGGTGGCCGCCTGAACATCGGACCGCCCACCGCCCATCGTTATCGAAACACGGATAGGCGGAAGCACAAAGTTAATCCACCACCACTGCACTGACTGACCGGCTGTGAATGGGTACCTGCGTGGTTTTGAGAGCAACGACATCAGCAGCAGCAGCAGCACCGGTTTCAACGATGACCATCCTTCCGGTTCGTAGTAAACTCAGTTCACCTCAGCCGCATAGAAAGTCACGGCGGCTAACTAAACTGACCATCCTCGGAACTCGGTGCACGTTTGCCCTTGGACCGGGATAATTACAGCTCGTTAGCCCATTCAACGCTGGAATGCCGCGTTGTCACCGTCCGTCCGTATTTTAGTTGTTAGGATTCGCCCATCGTCAACGTGTGTGATGGTTGGTTGGTTGGTTGCTTGTACGTCACGCAATTTATTTCCATATTTTACAATCAGCTCCCAAGTGCTTCCACCATTTCATGTTAGCTACATATTAATAAATGTGTCATTCATTGTGAAGAGATTTTTCTACCATATAACAATATGGATTTGTGAACTATTTCACGGGCACGAATGGTCTGGCGTGCTTATTACACTGGGAATCATGAACCCGTAAACATGAATAATATTTTCCAATTTTGCTATCTCTGTCGTTGTGACTACTATGCTAGGAATCATGAACTATTTTACAAATACATGGAAATTATTTCATAATTTTGGGAACGCTTCACGCTGGCTAGGGCAGAAGCAGAAATCACAATGAGTTTCGTTGTCTTTGGGATCATCTATAAATGACGTACCAATTTTTGGGTGAATTTTAACACCCACCTCCCCCATCGTAGCATTTCGTCACAAACTTCTAAATACCCCCTGGTAATTACATAGCTTAACGGTAACCCTACCCTCCTCCTTGTCCCGGAAAAAATTAAAAAAAAATTAAAACGATGTTAGTGAGATGAAATGGGTAAGGTTATCAGGACATCAGGTCAACCCCTATTCCCCTTTAAAACAGCTACGTAGCATAACATGACCCGTCGTCACACATCATCACAAAATACAAAACTCCCCACTCCCTCATATAATGTTACATCATTTATGGATGGTCCCTTTGGTGGTGGGAAATAGCAATCTGCTTGAACATTTGTTCAAACCGAAACACAAATTTGTTTAAAGTCAGTAAAAGTATTTCCCCCGGGCCCGGAGTTGTAGAAGGGACCCGGAATTTGAACAGAAGGAATGATTCTTTCCAATATTATTTCAATAACAATTTATTTGACTATTCAATTAGAGTTATTGGTATTAATTTCCTCCAATTTCTATCATAAAGTTTATACTGCACGAAAGACTAATCAAAAGAAATCTTTGAAACTTAGAACTCAAAAACGATTTTAACGCGCAGTGAGCAAAAAAGTAAGATCTTATTTTGAAAATTGTTTATTAAAAGACTGAAATTTATTTTCTATTTCATATCTTACTATAATTATCTCATGGATTTTGACCGACCATTTAAAAAATTCTTAAGCGTTTTCCAGTTCCGGGTTCTCGAAATTGGTTTTGATTAGTATATTACTAAATAATACGAAACTTTGCAATCTATGAATAGATTTCAAAGAACAGTACTTTTTTTGCTTAAGCTATTCGGTTAAAATAAACTCATTAGTGCAATTGCGATTTCTTATCTTCTCGGGACGATATGTGACTTCAAATTGTACTTATTTCATTCCGTCGTAACTGCTAAATGAATCACAAAAGAATCTATTGGAAGGAAGAATAAAACTTAGTAATGTTCTTTTAGACTGCTCAATTGGTCAAATAGGACTTGAGAACATGATATTCCACGAATAAAACGATTCATAGTAATTTTTCGTGAGGGGTATGCGTAGCATAGTTGAAAAATCGATTGCGTTGTACGGAGTGCACCTGGGTTCGAGTCCCGACCCCGTACTTAGGGTTAGAAATTTTTCATTAAAGATTTTTCTAACCCGAAGAGGCAAATAACCTTAAGGATAAAACCTCTATAGTCGAAATAAACAATATAATTTTTCGTGTTCACTTGGAAAATATTATTTAAATAAGAGAACCCGAAAGTTTTGTATTTCATCTTTAACTTTCTCAATTTAAATAAATTTTTCCATTTTTTGGCATTTAGTCGGAGAAATTCTATATCCTTCATATAATCTAGAGTTTCTATTGTTTTCAATTTTTTCTCTTTCCATTGTTTCCTATTTTCTATTTTGCATCTTTTTCCATTGCATCCAATTTTTCCATTTATTCAATTTTCTCCATTTCATCTTATTTTACACCTTTTGTATATTTTCTCGTTATTTTCCTTTTTTATTGTTACCATTTTCGCTTCTTTTTAAAATTTGTGTTCGTCCCATTTTCTCAGTTATTTTCATCTTTTCATGTTTTTTCATTTTATCTTTCGTTTTATTTGTTTCTTTTTCATGTGTTTGTTCAACTGATTTCATTCAATTTATTTAGTTTATTCCAATAAACTGTTATTTTCTATTGCTTTTTTATGCATTTTTTATACTTTTCATTAGACCTATCTATCCGCCCTTTCTCCATATTTTTCATTTTAGGTCTCGCTCATTTGTTTAAAAAATCATTTTTCTATTTTTTTCGTTTTACTTTTTCATGTTGTGAATTATTCTTTTCTTTTTTATCAGTTTTGAAATTTATGCTTCTCTGTTGTGTGGATTTATTCATTATTTTCCTATTTTTCTTTATTTTATATTCTATTACCTTTAACATTTTGCGTTTTTACCCATTTGAACAATATTTAATTCCATGTTTCTATTTTGTTGTGTTTTTCATTTAAACATTATTCCCATTATTGTTGCGTTTCGACTTTATCTCATCTGAATTAGACACTAAATCATGATTAAAAGTTATTAAAAAACGTAACGAAGTTATTCTGACATAGCAAATTTAAGTATCACACTGGCCGTATGGTGTCCGGCGAGCTAAAACCTTTTTGCACTGTTTCAGCTAAGAATAGCACCACTGGGAACCTGCTACCATGTCGTAAGAGGCAACTAACAACATGCTAGGAGTTCCTAGGTATTGCTCCGTACCGAAGACTTTACCTGAACGGACCTTAAGGTTTTGCATCACAGCCTTTATTCATTCTGTATTGAGTGAATCAATGACATATAGTCACCTTTTCTGATTCGCGATTGTGTACCAATGTTGTAGGTTTCTTCCAGCCCGGGGACAACTTGACAGCTCCCATATATTAAATTCATAAGAAAATTTTGTGGTGCTTTGGTGATGTCATGACGGCTCGAATGGAGCAACATTTGAAAAAGACCCATCTCATTTATTATTTCCGTGTGTGTAAAAAATAAATAACTTGAACATTTCCATCAGCAAATTTATTTCGCCGTTCAAACTAGAAGCTCGTTCCACTATACCTAAACAGAAACATAGAATCTATTTTGAATCTAAAAAATCCAAAATAAAACAAATAGATTTTCGGAAATACAAGTAAAAAATCCATTTATACTGGCTTCAAATCCGAAAATCTTCTGGAACAAACTAAAATTCTTGACCTTCTTAATTAATTTGAAAGAAGTTGACATCGGTTCATGAATTGTTAAGCTGGTTGATTTACTTTCATTGGCCAAAACGTTTTTCATTTATATTCCTCGAAAAAATAGCATACATAATTTACCTATTACACACTTCTCGCAACAAGAAAACGAAAAACATTTTAGGAAGTGTCGGTTTCTAAAAACAGCGTTATCCAGCTAAATGTATGACAAGATTTATGAAACTTTGTTGACGTTTTTCAGTTAGTTATAAATTTATTCTTTATACACATTTTGGAATACGCTATTTCTAAATGTTATTCTAGCTGCATTGGTGGCGTTCATAACACAAGTTACGAAACACGCTTTTCCCTTGAAAATATTTCGTTTCGTTGTTCATGGGACTCATATGAAGGAGGTATACTAGCGCCACTATCAAATCAGTGGTACATATATGAAACAAACACTATCTGTCAAGTTGTCCCCGCGTTGGTTTCTTCTAGCTGTTATACAATAGCCGTAAAGTATGAAGTCTAATTCTACACTAATTACAGCATATATTCATATAACGACTCTTCCACGCGAAGGTAGAACTTTCAAAGTTTTATGTAGGAAATTTGTTGAATTGGCCTATGATGAAGCTGCCGAATTGAACAAAGTTTTTTGGAAACGTGTCTGGTAGGAAGAGTAGAGTGCCAACATTTCGCAATAAATTTTTTCATATTCATTTGGGATATCTTTTATACTTTTTATACGCTTGCTTTGTACTGCAAATTTTGGATGATCATTAAAGTGTTAATAAAAAGCAATACTCCCGGTGGTCGGCTGTTCGGAGTTCAACTAGCTCGTTTTCAATTCTCGGAAATTGACTACGAGCGACTTTCGTACATATTACTAGGATCATATTGTCTATAGATGAATACATACCTCTATTATATTCCACGCGACTTTGTCCTTTTATGTAAGGCCCTGTGGAAAAATAAATAAATAAAATGCCTATTCGAACGGCATTCATATTTCTACATTGATCTAAAATAAAAGACTAAAGACAAAGCGCGTAAGTACTTAGCTAAATCACAATATCTATCAAGATATATCCTGATTCATTTCCCTACCTACGAACACCAATCCTATCCTGTGACAGTTGCGGATGATGCAGAGAATTCCTCGGTCATAATAGTCACAAGTGTTGAACTAACATTCCTTCCCATGCCAGAACTGACTTGCACGGGCGTGGCCATCTACGTTATTGATCATATTGTGTCCTTAGTCTATTTAGTTTGCACGTTGAGTATGATGCACTACTCCCAAGTATCATACAATTGGTTCAATATGCAATTTCAACAGACTTTGATCAATCACGGGAAACTCACGGGCGGTCAACTAAGATAAGCTAAACTAAGCTAAGCTTGAACATTTTTCCTATTATTTTATTTTGATCTTTTTGGCTTTTGTGAATGTTTTCTGTTTTTCATTTCGTCAAATTTTATATTTTTCCCATTTTTATTTTATATAGATTTCTTTATTTATCCTATTTCTTCCATTTCTTCTAGCATTTTATTTTCTACCCATTTTAACCATTTTGATTTTACGTGTTTTCTATGATTTCAGTTTTGTCTGTTTTTGGGGTTTTTCCACTTGTTCCTGTTTTCTATTTTTTTCTTTAATCGACTCCGTCCAATTGTTCCCATTTTTTTTATTATTCTCTTGCACTTATTCAATTCTAAATGATTTCTTTTAAAAATAATATCTTGTTTACTTTTTGATTTTTCATAACTATTTTATTTATATATTTATTCCATTCTTGTTCTTTATCATTTCGCCTATTTTCGAACAACATTTAACATTTTTCCGTTTACCAGCTTTTCATCTTTTATTTCATTGTCAATTTTTATATTTTAAACATGTTATATTATTGCTATTTTACGTCTAGCTCGGTGGATCCATTTCGTTTATTGCTATATTCGTTTACTTTTTTGTAGTTTCATTTTTATATTTTTTGTTGATTCATTTTTCTTCCTTTTGCCGTTTTCCTGTTTTCAATGCTTATGATGTATATTTTTTATTTTGATGTTTACCCGTTTTTCACTATTTTAACCATTTTTCAATATTTTACTATTTCTGCAATTTTTGAATAGTTTCCTTTTTCATTTACTTCGCTTAACTTTATTGTTTCAATTGTTCAATCTATTTTATTTCGCAATTTCTTCAAATTGTTATATGCTTTCAAATTTTAACTTTTCCATTGTTTTAATTTTGTTCATTTTCTGTTGTTTCTCAGCTTTGATTTTTTTGTTTTAGGATATTGGTAGGATTTAGACTATTTGCATATTATTAATCTTTTTCCATTATTGCATATGTATTTTTTATCTTTTTCATTTCGGTTCGGTTTATCTATTTATTTGTTACTCATTTACTTTTTTGTTTCTGATATGATCTTTATTGTTTCTTTTGCTTTTTTAGGTTTATTACACTTCCATTGGGCTACTATTTTCACAATTTGTGTACGGTTTTAATCAGTTTTCCCCGAAACCAAAAATTGTCAGCTGTACTATCGAACAAATGTGTTGTTTCTTTAACGAATTCCAGGTGAAATCAGTCGAAGAACCGAAGTCCAAAACCATGCATTACCGACACCTGGATAAATATGAAGGTATTGATAAATCGGTTACATTCAAACCCGCTAAAAATTTTGATATTTAAAAGGTTTTACGTTCGAAATTTGTTCGACCTAAACGCATTTTTTGCACGATATTCAACAAATTAGAAAAACGTTCATTTGCCTGCGTGCAGAAAGATGCCGATGTTTATTTTGTCATTTGCTCTTCAGTGATAAAAGTGTTGTCCAAGCAGCAACACAAAGAAATTGTGCTCGCATATAGTCTGAAACCGAGCTACATGCACGCCAAGTTAAGGACATCATTAAAAGTGACTAAATCAACTGTCACCAGCGTATTGTCAGCCGGAATGAATAGTGGCGGATATATGAAGGTATCGAAGTTCACACAGAATTATCTGGTTTGGCAGGCTTTCTGTAGCTATGGTTTTCATTGTGACAGAGCCCGTGAACAAGGAAAATTACGTGAAAGAGTGCATGAAAAAACGTCTGCTACCTCTCCTGAAGCAACCACGCTATTTTGGCCGGATTTTGAATTCTGCCATTACTGAAAAAAGGACATGTAGTAGTATGTGGTTCAGATGGCGCCCTCAAGAACCCTCTCAACACACTAAAGCTTAGCCCAATCGTGGAATATTGGTCCACTGTCAAGTGGAACCTGAAAAAGACCCAACACTGTGTAGGTAAACTGGCGCTGGCGCACAAAATGGACGAGGTGGCTGTACATAATTTGATGGCAATAGTTAAAAGATGCTTAACCGAAAACTTAGCTGAATATTTCTCTGTATTTTATACTAATTGAACTTATAAAAAAAATGATTTTTCAATAAGAAAAATTAATCATTGTTGTTTGATCAAATTTTGACCATAGACGGCGCCGGTGGTTGAGTGGTTAGTGTGACCGCCACTTAGCCCTGTGTGTCTGGGTTCAATTCCAGTCGAGGTCGTTTTGATTTTCTCAGGTGAAAACTCAGTGTCACGTCTTCCTTCGCCCATGTGTTGACGCGCCGATATCTGGTTGTGGAGTCACCTCTCTGGCGTCGGCGATAAGCACTCAGTGCGAATAGAGACCGACAGAACATAAACGAAAAAAATTAACCGTAACACCCTTTGCAATAAAAAGAACATTGGAATTAACGGCACTAAGAGTATTCTCCTATAGTTCTCCACAAAAGTTTCTATCCACTATACATAATAGCAGATAACTAGTTTTTCCAATAGATTTCGAGCATAACAGTTTCTGAGTTCGAAAAATCTACAGTTATGGAGGGGACCCTTATGCTGAGCCCCCCGGGCCCATAATTTCTCTTTCCAGTCCTACTGCTTTATTTATGTTTGGAAAAAGAGCTATGTGTTCGGTGTCGACTGAAGAAAGACCATTCTACACCGATTCCACCTTCGCAAGCATTCTAATTTGTTGTAATAAAATTGGGTTTTGTTTGTAATGTTATTTTTAACATTTTTTCAAAGAATAATCATACAAACAGCTCAATCGCATCACTACAACTCGTCCTTAACCAACTTTTTAATATGTACATTATACGTTTTCGAACTACAAAATATGTATACATTGTTCTTCTCAGGTGTACACAGAGTTTCACCCGAATCGGAGATGGCCGAGCACGATTTTCCGATACATTTGCTCACATCCGAATAATCCGTGGTACGTGAACTATAAGGAAAGGAAAGAAGCAAAAAATTCAAATTTCTTCTCTGCTTGGAACTGATATCCCCTGAATTACAACAAACAATCAGCGTATAGCATAATAAATTACTTGACATGTCCGTAAACAATCCCTTTGGACACGAGCATGAGATTAGTGATCTGTTTGTTTGTGTAAATGATCTGTAACCGCCAACAATGGTTTGTAACTGCAAGTTTAGCATGCAGTAATCCGAGGTTGACCCATATTCAAAATACAAATAGAACTATCATGTTTATTATTGTTTTCAAATCGGCATGACATGCCCAGTGAGTAAATATTGTGTCAACACAACGTTTATGGTAGCTAGTTTAATCGCTTTTATGTACATAGATGAACGTAAAGTCAACAACGATAACGGTCAATAATAAGTGATTACATGGATATGATTTATAAGGAAGAGTAAGCGTTTAATACTACCCACAAAACCGGTTTCCCGGGCACATAATTTATTGTTACATTTGCTTTGCAAGCTGCCAAAATATCAGGGATCCATCATCACCTAATAGCTTTTCATCACAATCTTTCTTCAAGTATAAAAGATTTATCTTTACAATAACTGTGATCCTTTGAAGCTGAGTTAAAATGTTATTTAGAATCTCACAATCAACCCGTCTAATGCGAAATATCCCCCCCCCCCCATCACAATAATGACGACACGCAATCGCATCCCATTAACTTCCGCGTCGTTGTCGGATGGTTGGTTGTTTGCTTCCCCGGATGGTTATTCTCAGCACGTCAACCCACACTGTCGTGCCAAACTTTCAACATTGAGATTCAGCTGCTCCCGGTATATGGTTGAGGCTGCACAACTTTATCGCGAAGCTTAGCAACCTTTACCTAGGTGCATACATCGGTTCGTAATCTATCGAACTCGGGGTCCTCCTATTCATCATCGTTATCACCCGTGTCAGGTGCTGCCTTTAGGGGTAATTTGTTCTGGCAGCATCGCTAGCCTGAACCGCGCACTTCCGCGCTCGTCATCAATAGCAAGCGCAAAGTTTATCCTGTGCCCTCCGGCCGGGTTGATGGGCGGGCGATAACTGCATCCGAAGCTCTCCTAACATGCCACGGTGTTAGATCAACGGTTAGCTGAGGGTTGGGTGTCGGTAATAAGGTAGGAAAGTTTTTCGAACGTGCAACGAGATTTTCAATCAATTCTGCTTGCTAAACTGAGAAAACTGATATTACACGTCGTATATTGCCAGAGCCAGAAGCATGCAGCCCTAAACTATTTATGCTATGATAAATTCTTAGAATGTTGCCATGGGAGTATTTATTTTTTTTGCAAAACTATGTCTGCTGACGATGGCTGAAGCTTGGATGAAATATTTTCTGATTTTAATTAAACATGTGTGTGAAAGACTTGAAAATTATGGGAGATGGTGAATTTTAATTGGTTCTAAATCATTTCGAATTCTATGATATGCTGGTAGCAGAGGTAATGTTCCGTTCTTTCCACGAACATAACGAAATATTATCAACAAATCACTGGAACCTCTTTTTCTAGTCATAACCGAAGGCTTGCAAATTGATTTTGTTTGTAAAAAAACTGTTGAATCAACTGCAACTGGATTGCGCTTAAAATGGTTTCAACAACTTTGCTTCGTTCCTAAGAAGTAATACAATGAAAAATCTTGGCGGGAAAATGTAAAGCACTCGCGTTTGAGCGGAGTAAAAGGTCGAGTACAAAGCACGCGCACTCTTCCTCATACTATCATTTAAGCCAATGCATTGAACAGAGATAGCAGACACTGCTCTAATCAATGTGTTCAAATGGGTGGGATGAATAGAGGCGCTATAATGAATTATAATAAACATTCCCATAGACTAGTTTCAAGCTATAATTCTCGTGTTCACTGAGCTAACCATAATTAAATCATCTAGAAATATGGTAAGAATACATTTTTTTGTAAACTACTGTAATTGATTCAGCCAGATTATCCATTTGAACAATACCATTTATTGTGTTTCGATTAAATAAAAAAATCTAAAGTAAATACTACACACCATCCCATCGTCCATAATTCCCAACTACTGCCTGTATACAAAACTGCATCATCACATTCTGCGTACTTTAAATCTTTCCCTCGCCCATCTTCAGCCAATAGCTTTTCCACTGAATTCATGCAGTTAGCAAGGATTAGTTCTCAATGAAAGTCGGTCGATACCTGCTGAAGGCAATCGGTTCGGCCCCACCCTGGTACGCTTCTTCGGCCGTCTTCTGGACGATGACATAATCCACTTAGCTAGAATCGGTCCGGTTCTCCGATCCAAAGTTTCCGTTCCGGATCGAGCTTTCTATTTGGGTGGGAAAAAACATCAAATCAACGTAGAATTAACCGGTTCGCATTCTCTTTTGTTGCGTACCAAGTCGAGTGGATTGGCTGGAGCGGAACTAATAGTCTGTTAATAGATTAAATGTGAATAAGTTTTTGCAATCGTTGATGCTTTGGATCGTCTTTAGAGGCAACAAAAATTTAAAAGCAAGTTCAAATAGATTAATCTTCATAAATGATTACCAAATTCCAGCATTTTTATGCTTCATCTCATTGTATAAATCTTTAAGCTTGGCGTATTTCACCAAAACCATCACTAAATTTTGATATTTGTGTTCTCCTACTAATCAGTACAGATAAAACTGATAGTTTTTTTCAGTTCCTCTCCAAATTGTTCAGTTGATACTTACGCAGGTTTGTTGGTTCCATTTCACAATGGTCCGAATTCATAATTTAGGAAAACAAAAATGTTTGTGTCTAAACCTTATGTTTTAGAGCTATGATGTCTTCAGGACAAATAATCAGTATTAATTAGGCCATCTCCAGATGAAGCCGTGTGGTGTCCGGCGGGCTGAAATCTTTTTGCACTATTTCAACCAAGAATAGAACCTCTGGGAACTGCTCCCATGTCGTAAGAGGCGACTAACAACATGCTAGGAGTTCCTAGGCCGAGGTTTTGTTCCGTACCGAAGACTTAATCTGGGCGGACCTTAAGGTTTTCCATATTACCCTCTTTCCAGTCTGTATTTAGTGAATCACTGACATATACCTTTTCTGATTCGCCTTTCTTGATTGTGTACCAACGTTTTAAGTTTCTTCTGGCGGTTGTATATTAGCCGTAAATGACGAAATCTAATTCTACACTAAGTAACAGAATATATTAATATACCGGCACTTCCACGCCAAGGTTTAACTTCCAAAGCTTTGGCTTAAAAACCGTTTTTAAAAAATGGAAACTTTCATGCAGGAAATTTATTGAATTGGCCTAAGATGGAGCTGTCGAATTTCACAAAAAGCTTTTTATGTTGCAAGTGATCTGTAGTTGTGTTAAATTAGGTATTTTTCTATTATATTTGGAACCGTCTACCGACAAATCTACATTTACGAATACCTCCAAAAGTGACTTCTTGAGGTCTCATGAAGGCCTGACACTAGCTTTATGATACTTTTGCTTTTCTAAACAGTAATAAAAATCTCAACATTCAAGAACTTCACTTTGTCAGAAAATGTAGGGCCATCGGAAGCTAAAACTTCGTAAAATCGCACTCCTGGTCCTTTTTTCAGTGCAGTACTCTACGTCACTCGTTCAAATTTGCACCGCTCTTATGGTAGTCGGTATTTGCTAGTATTACTGTTCTCCCATCCATTCTGGTAGTCAAACGGTGGGATAGCAAAATTCTTACAAGTTTCCTATCTCATGCCTCCACGCGATTCTAAGTCTATTGATGACATTTGGTCCTTAGACCGCAGAATGAGAGGGTGCGAACAGAATGAGAGGGTGCGAACAGATCTAGTCGAGAAAACATTGCCGTAAAAATGAATAGTTGATCGGAAATTAGCCCCAATACGACTAATCTGACTAGTATCTATGAACACGGCTCAATACGTATTGAAAATTCGCCGCGTCTGTTTTTATGAACCTAATTTAAAGCTCCGTTATTGCTAACAAGCCCGTGCATCAGATTAACAATCCTTTATATTTCCCTTCAGTGTTCGGTATTATCGCTCGTATACTTGTATTCCACAAACAATCCGATATGGAAAATAAGAAATACTTTCCTTGATTTATAACATCTCGCGCTATTTTTGCCAGTATAATATGCTGTCACTTGGTAGTTTTCAAGCCAATAAATATATCGTAGAGAAGAAGTAGCGAGTTCTGTCCAAATACTGTTGCAATAAATAGTGATCCGGCCCATTACGCAGATAAGATTAGTTTTTCCAGGCAATACTCCCACGATCGGCTGTGTGGAGTTCAAATTGTTTTTGTTTAGGGAACATAGTATACTCTCGGTAGCCGGCTGCCCAGAGTTTAAAAATAACCAAAAACTAAACAAGATCATCTCTTTTTCGAGTGATCGTGCACTCGAAGACTAACTAAACAACTACCTAATAAAATATGCTTTACAGGTCGCATCGTTTGCTTGGAGCGAATCCTAGACCTGATACCCTTCCAAACCACCAACTCCGCGACACCTATGGAAGAGTCTGATGAATCGTCGTCCTTCCGTTAAGTAGGTGGAGCATCAACACTTCCTGTCTACCTTATCCTTTATCCTTCCCCGTGAACGATGGAGATGGGGGCGGCCGGCAATGATGGCTATCATGCTGTTGAGGTTTTAATATGGGTCGGATTGGTATGAATTCCTACTTACCACTTCCTAAGCAACTCTTATTAGATAATCAGCAGTCAAACATGATGAAGTCAGTGTGCAATCCGCCAAAATCATCGTCACAACGCAACGCAACGCAACGCGCAATTAATTAGGCCATCTCCAGATGTAGATGGTATTAGGGTGGCTCTTATTGTTAGGGTGCTTCATACATTATTTCCTGATTGTGAGGAGATAGAATATTGCAGTCTTCAGCAACATTGTAGAGGAACTAACACCAAGCAATTTTGCCGAAGACGTCATAGTTGTATCTCCAAAGGTTTTTATTTTATAGCTATTTTAATTGAGCAACTTAGGGTGTTCCTAACAAAAAAAGTTTTTCGCTCTAACTTTTTTATTTTTTATTTTTTATAAACGGTGTCTTCAGACAACTTGTAAAGCTTATCGAGGCAAATTTTTTCATAATAGAAGAATTCAGATATCACTTTTAGAACCGAAGTTATGAGTAATATTGAATAAAAAATAGGTCCTTTTAAAATATTTATATCTAAAATTGGGGCAAATAAAAAAAATTTCTTATTCTTGAATTTCAAAAAAAAAACTTTCAGGCATGTTTAGAAAAAAAATTGCGAAGGTGATATTTCTGAAAAAAATTTAAATGGAGTTTGAAAATTGTGATTTTATTACCGAAAATTCCTCATATAGAGTCAAAATTTGTCGAATGGGTCACCCAAATTGTCACAGTTTCGATGGAAAATCCAATTTTTTGGTAGTATATGGCATTGCAAAACCAAATCAAGATGGGCACCTAAATAAATTTTGTTTTTACCATAATATCACAGGTTAACAGACTTTGAGGAAATTCGTTAAAAAATATCGATCCGCGGATTTTACTAGAACACTAGCTCCACCTTTTATACACGGTCCCAACCATTAATTTACAAAAGAATTATCAGGCCTCAGGCTCAGGCACAATTTTTCACTAGTGGTCTATCCCCCGTATACTTGCGCATATCGTCGCTGTTGTGCTATCTTATGACAAGAGCCATTTAACACATTTCGAGAAAAATGATTTTTAATGTTTAAGATTGAATATCTTGAAACTTATAAATGGCACAAACAATTCAAAGAAGACAATTGATGCATCTATCAACTCTGTATTAACATCTCAAATATTACGAAGACCGGTTGACTATGTTGCGAGTTTTTACTATAAATGTAAACAAAAGTCGCACTCACACGTGTCATAGGTAGAGATTTTTTAGACAAGTTATATGGCATATCTAACTAAGTTTACCCCAAAATGGCGTTTGTTATAAGATAGCACAACATCGACGATATATCAGTGGCGCCATAATCTCAAATGCGACTACAGTCCCAATTAAAAAAGACCGTTAAAGCGGGCGAAGAATTGTTTTCGAGTTCAATGTGTGTTAGTTTGTGATAATATTGACATTTGAAGTTTTTAGCCCGCTTATTTTTAAAATGTTACTACGGGCGACCTAATTAAATTTAAACGAACTAATCAGCAATAAAACTGTCACAGATTGTTCGTGATTTTTTCCAATCCGAAAAATTTCTATTTTGTAGATTTTTTAACAATTGACTATAAAAAAATGAAATAAACCTTTTTCGTTCGAAAAAATATCACATATACCACTTTTTGTACCTAACAACATGCCGCGAAAAAAAGGTGGTCCGCCATTTACATAATTCTAAATTGAATGTGGAGACGAGCATAGCGTATTTGGAAATCGATTACCTTGTACGCAGCTTAAAAAAATTATAAAAAAAACATTTTTTTCGCGGAACCCATTTGGATTTGGTTTTGCAATGCCACATACTATCAAAAAATGGATCTTCCATCGAAATTGCGATATCACCTAATTTGGGTGACCCATTCGAGAAATTTTGACTCTACATGAGGCATTTTTCAGT
Organism: Topomyia yanbarensis; assembly: GCF_030247195.1. Taxonomy (NCBI): domain Eukaryota; kingdom Metazoa; phylum Arthropoda; class Insecta; order Diptera; family Culicidae; genus Topomyia; species Topomyia yanbarensis. The sequence continues at coordinate 125,424,446 of NC_080672.1, forward strand.
AGTAAAATCACAATTTTCAAACTTCATTAAAAAAAATTTCAGAAATATCACCCTCGCAATTTTTTTTCTAAACATCCATGAAAGTATTTTTTTGAAATTCAAGAAGAAGAAATTATTTTTGCTTGCCCCAATTTTAGATATAAATATTGCAAAAGGACCTATTTTTTATTCAATATTACTCATAACTTCGGTTCTAAAAGTGATATCTGAATTCTTCTATTATGAAAAAATTTGCCTCGATAAGCTTTACAAGTTGTCTGAAGGCACCGTTTATAAAAATAAAAAATACAAAAGTTAGAGCAAAAAAACTGTTTTTGTTAGGAACACCCTAAGTTGCTCAATTAAAATAGCGATAAAATGAAAACGTTTGGAGATACGACTATGACGTCTTCGGCAAAATTGCTTGGTGTAAGTTCCTCTACAATGTTGCTGAAGACTGCAATATTCTATCTCCTCATAATCAGGAAATAATGTTTGAAGAACCCTAACAATATGAGCCACCCTAATACCATCTACATCTGGAGATGGCCTAATTAATACTGATTATTTGTCCTGAAGACATCATCAGCTCTAAAACATAAGGTTTAGCCACAAACATTTTTGTCTTCCTAAATTGTGAATTCGGACCACTGTGCATTGGTTGTAGCCAGAACTACTGTTAACACTGACCTTCAACCACCGTGACACTGCAATTGGCCAGTTGTAACTTCATACCTGTGCATCTACCAGGCCCGTAGCCAAAATTTCATTCGGGAGGGGCTTGAAATACGGAAATACGGAATACGAAGGTGATAAGGAACACCTACTTTGACCGGTCATATCTCAGCTGCTACTCAATCGCTTTTAAATCTGTCTTCACCACTAGAAAGAAGGTGTCCACAAAAGAGCATTATGTTAAAAATGTCGTCGGGCTCCCTTCTTAAATGAAAGGATACTAGTAACACTTTCGTTTTTGGAGTGAATTTGGTAAAAAGCTCCTTACTGGTGGCGAATTTTGATTTTTTGACGTAGGACTACGTCTTTGTTTTCAATATGGGAGTTCACTTTGCAAATTCTGCATAAATGGTATGTAACGAAAATTGGTCCAGTTTTAAACGCATATAATTCAGCCATCTTACGATAAATTTTCAAATTTTTTGCGCATATCACCCCGAATTACTTCTAAGAATGGATTCCAATAGATAAACCCAAAGATTTTTGATATCATGATATCATTAAATAATGTACAACCTAGTCAAAATATCGCGCATTTACACACAGAGGATAGCGCTTCCCAAGTCCGACACGACAAATTTGTGTACCTAGCGCGCTACGTTTCTATGAATAACGTCATAATCGACAATTTAAAGACCGGATTTGGTCGGACAAGCTCAGTTGCCTGTTGACCGGTAGGCGAAGCAGAGCACTGCGCTGTGTGTTTTCACAGGCAGTGTAACTGAGTTAGAAGTCCGTTACACTGGCTTTACGCTACCCAGTTCCGTCCAACACGCGACTGAGTTTGTCCGTTCAAACACTTTGCTTTCTTTTGTGTTGTGCTCGTTTCCAGCACACTTTTATGTATTTATTTTATGTACACAAAATCGCTTGTACATTCGAGCTCCATTTGCAAACACGGTAAACATAGTGTCGTGGTGCTAGTTGTCTCTTTTGCTCTATCCATCATCATCAGCGTTGACTCATTTTGCTTTGTGCGCTTGGGTTCAGTGTTTGAGGCGAATGTGTAAGTTGGTATATCTAATTTGTTAGCGGTTATAGGCGTAACCTGCATGATAGCAATCTGTTCTTTCGTTGTGCAAAGATAAAAACTTTCTTAGCAACAAATTTACGCGGATCGAAGGAAAGCACAACGAAAGTTTATTATTTAAGTTCGATCAATTCATTGATTCATTTCCACTTCACGTGACTCATTTCCACTCAGCCTATCCTATTTTAATTCTGCGAATAGGTACATACTACAAAGCCTATTTATAAATGAATACACTGCCACTCGCAAAACCGTTTCTCTCACCTATTACAAACGAAATGACCTGATAACCAAGAAGGTTTGGTTTGGAATATGTAACATTCAATGTTGATTGGTTGGACTATAAGTAAGAAATATATTTGATTTATTATTACTCTAAATGTGCTAAGAAAATGAATATTTTACATTAGTAGTATAGTCCTACGTCTAAAGTTCGTTCAACCCCATAGGGTTGCCCTTTGTAATTTTTGAAAAATGGACCGATTTTGGGTAAAATTTCATATTTATGCTTGTCTGAATGCCCTGAACTATCTTAAATTCTTTTTATCATTTTTTTTAATTTTCTGGAGATCCAAATGGAGAAGTTTGGTGAGTTAGTTTATACGATTTTTGAATCATAAGAGTGGCAGAGCCGTTAAAACTGGACACTTTAGGAGTGTGTTGATTGGAACGAATTGTTCGTTTTGGTGCATGAGGGTCGTTTAGGTAGTTAAAAATATTAGAAACGACAAACAAATTAGAATCAAACAGCCTGGTAACGATGCTGTCGCAGTTAGCGTTTTTAAAATCTTAGACGATACAGCTTGTGATGCCTTCAAAGGTCACTCCTAGGTTACCAGCGAGTACAAGATGTTGTGAGGGATGATAACGCACATGCTGGACTAAAGGATTTGGAGCAGTGCAGCAGTACTGATCATAGTTCCGAGCACTTTCAAAGCAGAGGTCTAACATACGTCCATTCTCGTTGATGACATTATTGATTTGCCGAAAAGTTGCGCTGTTGTAGCTGTCCAGAATACAACTGGCATAATCATGGATTTTTCGATATTCAACCATAGAAGTTCATTGCTTGCCTGGCACCATGTTAAGTTTTAACTTACCCAGTATAACAATATTATCAGACGAGGCAGCGATCGAGGTGATAAAACCAACGGAGGAAAGATGTACATCGCTCAGGCTGAAATCACGAATGCTGTCAGGTGAAAAACAGAAACAGATTGCGATCGGCACAATTTCATTGATATCCACATTTACTCGGAGCTCGCCCACCGCTCATTGTTGATCAGATATAAGACACGGCCCACCGGGACTCGGAAATAGCTCTCAAAGTTTAAGAATGTAGGAATGTAGTCATCCACCTGCTATCGGTTCTCATCTGACTGAGTCCCAGCAACTATTTGAAGCATTGTGGACATACAGCAAATGGTGAAAATGGTAAGGTAACTGTGCCATGATCTATGCATTTCCAGACAATTTTTATACGAAATTCTCTCAGTTGATTAGTTTGAATTTTGGATACGCGTTTATTGACAGGCGATGAGAGGGGCGTAGAATTTGGTAAGTCGCGTAGTTCTCGAGATGAAGCATTTTAGAATTAAATGTATATATCCTCAATCCGACAAAATCCGGATATATGAAAAGCTGGTCAAAAGCAATTAAGGGAGGCGTCTGGTGTACAGTGCTTAAACCGAAAGTTATTTTGTTTTACGATTTCGAAGGCAAGGTACCAATGGATCTTTTGTGTAATGTTAAGATTTATTTATACATTCATTGTGCACGAAAAAAAAATATTTTCAGTCACACAGAGCCACACATACGAGCGTTCCAAGAGTAGACGTCCAACCATTTCCATGTCGAGGAGCGTCGCGGCTAACTCTAGATGAAATGGTCTAACACAGGAAATTCAATAAGATTTGTAAAGCTTAGCTTGTAGTTACTCGATGAACCAAAAAAATAGAAAAAAAAATCGAGTTTCGGAAAAATGGTTTCATGAAAATCAGAAAAATATCATATTATCTTAAAATTTGCTGTCTTCTTCAAAATAATAGTGAGAAAAATTTTATATTCAGTTTTCTGTGGTTCATCGACAGGCTACACATACTGTGCATTCTCATAAAAAATCAAGTCAATTCGTTGAATAATTTTTGAGTTATAGTGTTCGCCAAATTGAAAAACGCGGTTTCGAGAAAAACGCTATTAAAGGCACCAAGTTGCATCTCGTAAAAAAACATTGTCGAAAATAACCCATTGGGTATTTTCTATTGAAAATTTGAGTAGAAGTAGTTTAGAGTGTATTGTTTACACTGTATTTTTATCGCTGTCAGTTTTTCGAAAATTGTTGCCGGTAGATCTGTTACAGCTAATACGCGCGAGGAATGCATTGCTGTTTAAAACAAAAGAAGTTCATCGTGCCCACCGAGATTGCGGGAGACTATTCTAGAAGCTGGATACTAATAATGAAGTGGATGAAAATGAATTCGATGTTTTTTGCCCACTACACCAGACGCCCCCCTTAAGATAATTTTAGCAATGGAATCTGTTGAAAAAAGTTTCAGTACAAGAAAAGTCCTAGCTTTTGGCGACAATATATCAATTTATTAATTCACCTATTAGTGAGATCCAAAATCAAGTTTTTGAAAAAAATCATGTGCAGGTTCGTTGTCTGCAAAATTTTTAAAACCATCATTCCAAAGAACTTTGCTGGTGACACTTAGCGTTTTTTTCTTCGCTTTATTGATGGAAGTGAACCCGTCGTTCGAATTAAACCATTAATTCACTAAAAATCTTAAATAAAGAATTGACACTTAAACCCAAAAAATATTAATTAGTTAATTCTAACGGCGGGTTCGCTTCCGTCATACCTTTGTTAACTGGACAAGAAATAGAAGATGTCGGATGGGTAATGAACTAAAAATCAATGAGACATCTAACAATTATAACACTCGTACAAATGGTGTGGGTGGTGATTGTCAAAGAGAATAGGAAAAGAGACGAATAGTGTGAAGCCAAAAATACCTTATTGAGCAGACCAATCGTGCAATGTAAATAAACATTACTCATGCCTGAGTTGGAGGAGATAAGTATTGTAAATCTATCAAAAAAAAAATTTGAATTTTCGTCAGAATTTAGTGCAATCGTGATTGTAAGGTGCATTCTAGAGTCTATGTATGAGTAAAAACAAGTTTTAGAATTATTTCATCTCTTTGTTTCGAAATGCACATCGTTTGATAAATAAATCCAACGATCGACAAAAGGTTTGTTTTCAAAATATAATAGGAGTCATTTGGAAACGGTTGCCAAATTCTAGTGTTGAAATCATCGTAAAGGGAGTGTTGCCGTTTTGACTGATTTTCACTCTGCGTCTCTTTCACTATTCTCTTTGGTGATTGTGTGTGATCTCACTTTAAAGGCAGTGGTAAGATCACTGGCATCAATGCGATAATCATGTGTTCTTCCTGTGACGTCATCATAGGCCAGGGATAGCATAATGGTTGGTGCATCAGGCCGGATACCCAATGGATGTAGGTTCGAATACTGCTTCTGGGGTGGGTTTTTACAAAATTGCTTTAATTCGAAAATTCGCTCTAGTTTTCCCTATTGATACCACCAAAAGCTTAATTACGAGTTAATTTGGAGTAACTGAAGCTGTTCAATCTGTTTTCTCCATACAATGAACTACTATTAACCAATTACAAATTACACATTTTTTTTCTGAACGCTCTAATTTAGTTTGGTATAGGTTCCGAAATTAATATCCAAATAACTGTCTGGAAAAAACAAAATTCGATAGTTTTCGAAATATTTGGAAGCCTGTTCCAACAAAACAAATAATTCGTGTAAATATGCCCTTTTTAAAAGTTATTTGCCTTACCGCATCACAAAATGTCAATAATTTAATGTTTATCGTTTTAAAGACGTAAATATAACTTTTTCAGTGCATTTGGATCATGGAGAAACTTTCAATAAAAAAAGTTTTTCCAACAAATTTTGACATATTGTTATAATTCACACTACTTGCAGTCAAAAATACAATTTTATTTTCGAATATGATTCTAAACGCCATTTCAAATCAAAATGCTTATAATAAAAAATTTCCTGTAATGTAGTATTTCTAGAGATATTTTAAATTTCTTTTTATCCGTAAAATTATTTTGTTTTATTATGACGTTTTCATAAGCTATTCGTGTTTCTCCGTCAACAATAATAGGTTTTTTAAAAGGCCCAATTAATTGTTTTTGTTGGAGCAAAATTCCAAATATCCCGAAAACTATCGCATTTTCCAAGATATTTGTTAAATGCATTCTGATTTAGAATGATACTTAAAATAATATTCTGTAATAAAATTACAGTTTTGCATGTCAATTAGTATGAAATTTGCAAACATGCATAAAGTTATTGTTAGAAAACCTTGTTTTACCCATTAGTTCTCCATCGTGCAGTTTCTTTTCCCTTTAGGTTTTTGTTGACAAAATAAAAAAAAATTAAAAAAATTATTTTGCTTGCTATTTAAATTTTCAACAAATTTTTTTGCTTTTGTGAAAATTACACAACATTTTGTTCAGTGTAGATTTTTTTCGTGTAGAAGTATTCATTCCCTGTAACTCATTCTCAGATAGTTTTACTGTATAAAATAGAGTAACCGAACAAAAAAATTAGAATTAATGTAAGTAGAAATTTAAAAAAATAAGCTCGAGTCAAAATAATCTTATTGACTGTTTAAAATGTTTAGTCTTCCAGGCCGATGAAACCTGTAAAGTTTCATCGGAATATAAAATGCTCGGTCACGATTTTAAAGATTTTCTGACGGTCCTTCGTGGAATTCCTCAATTTTATTGTGGAACGGGAATAAACTCTAAAAATGGAAATATTCATTTAACAAAATCTAAGACACCTACTCGTTTGGATGCGTTATCTAGTTTCATAAATCTCTGTTGGCATCACTTTATCGCGAACACGGCATCAAAAGTCAAACAATGGTTCCAGATAAGTTAAAGTATTGAAAGGCATGGGTTGACAAAGCTTTATTATTGGGCAACATGAGGTCATTCACCTTTGATAGAGAACTCCTACTCCTTACCTTCCCGTGGGTGCTAACCGGGATACGACCTACATTATGCCGGTTTTGCTTGGACCCGGAGCTGGACCGGATTATGGCTGCAATTTTTGTCAGTTCATACATTTTTATGGTGGTTGAGGTTGGAGCCTGGCTTAGTTTCGCCTCGGGCAGGACGCAAGATCTGTGGGTCGTATGCTGACAGGGAAGGGGAACAAACGAAGCGCGCCTAAAACTGTTACTGTATCCGTTATAAAAAGGAAAGCTTTCGATACAATTAATGCTCATTTTAGGCCGCTCAACATTATTTCATATTCTCTTCACAAATAAAATCGAGTCCTCTGTTGTAGCTTCAGTACACCCAATTTTTTTGTGAAACTATTCCATTTTTTTCTTTACATGTTTACCTTTTATACAAAAGTAACAACTGAATCAAACAGACACGCGTCACCTATATTTATAGCTTTATGTGTTTGATTGAGCCACTAAGATGATTCCTATTGACGGCTCTGCCTGAAATAGCTACCTCGTTGATGGATATTTTCCTTTTATCCGCGAACTTTTAAATTTATCCCATTTTCAATCTACTACTTTTAATGCACAGATACTAAATTATGTCCAATATTTAAGTTAGACGTTCCTGAATTGGCGGGTGTAGAAATAATTAGAATCCATCTAGTTATAAGCGTGCAAACCTTACAAAGTTACATAGGAAATATTTTACATTTTAGAATGACACCAAACCCCAGATAGTGGAGTAAGTCATTTTTAATGTCCAAATATTTAAAAAAAAATACTATTGAGTATATTTCAAGATAATCTCAAGCATGACTAAAATTTAAAAAATCTGGGAATGATCATTGAAGCGAAAACGAGAAGCGATGGCTGGCTGTCCGGAGTTCAAGCTGTTCGTTTAAAATTCTCGAAAATGATGTTAATGTCCGATTTATTTATTTATTTATAATTGATATCAACAGACACAGTGTGGTCCTAATGATAATTTCTTAATCTATTTAAAAAGTCAAATTGTAATCTGCTACGTGGAATGTGAAGATCGATTTCGGATGACATTCTGTTGAAGGTCCGCTGCAAACCAATGATGGCACCGTTTACTCCATAGTTAGTCCGGCGAAGAGGTAATCGGAGGAATAAATTATTGCGAAGTGCGCGAGGGTGAACGTTCATATTTATCGCACTGAGAATCTCGTGGCAGTCAATTCGATCTTGCAAAATATCCGAAATCGTCATAGCACGGAATAGATCCCTCCGCACTTACAATGTATCGAGTCCAATAAGCAAACCCCAGCTTTCGTAACTTGGCAGCTGGTGAGGGTTACTCCAAGGCAATCGACGAAGGGAAGCTGCATCACCAGTATTCCGGATTCTATGGTATAACTTGAGGTCGTCGGCGAAAGACAACCGTGGTCCTTCTAAACAAAAGTTGACGTCGTTGAAATACAGAAGAAAAATCAATGGACCGAGGTGGCTGCCTTGCGGAATACCAGATGAAGCTAAGAACTCTTCGGATACACAATCACCTATCTTGACTGCTAGACGACGATCACTGAGATACGATTGCATCCAACGGAGAATATTAGTACCAAAGCCAAGTCTATCCAACTTTGCCACTGCAATAGCGTGATTAATCTTGTCAAAAGCAGCTGAAAGGTCCGTGTAGATAACGTCAGTTTGAAGGCCGTCCGATATGGCATCTGTCACATATGTTGTGAACGACAGAAGATTCGTAGATGTTGAACGTTTCGGCGCAAATCCATGCTGAGTCTCGGATATATACTGTTTGCAGTGGCTGGAGATGGGTTCCAACACAGCCATTTCAAACAGCTTAGGAACTGCGCTTAGCGTTATAATACCACGGTAGTTGTCAACCACCTTTTTATCACCTTTTTTGTGAACTGGAAACATGAAGGAGGATTTCCAGAGATCGGGTCCCTTCCCTGTTAGAACTGCATTGGATGTGGCCGGCGTCGTTATTGACCATTTTATGAAAATTTTGGGTCAGTGAAATATGCATGGAAATGATTTGCACCGCCCAAGCATCATTTTTTGGTTCATTGTGCTTTTTCACTCATTCGATCAAGTCCCACCGTGGGCAGGCTACCTAAGTTAAACTAAGCTAACACGGCATCGAAATCCAAAAAGTACCTTTGACTGCTATTCTTAGGTTTTAAACTCCTGTGCGTCGTTTTTTATTTCAAAATTGACATTAAAACAATTTACTGTGTGCAGGAAAAATATGTAATCTTAATCGTAATTTCAGTTAGCCGTTATGTGTCCGACGCGGTACCCGGGTACCTTTTCAGGTTTCAATTAATAAAATTCCCATGTTTTATCCATAGCTGGAAATTGAAACTTTGTGACATCTTAGAACTTCACTAAGACAAGCTTTTGGGTTAATAGTATTGGTGCTATAATAAGGGGGGAGATAGGAGGGGCTCCTGATTTTTTTTACTACTTAACAGGCCGACGTGGGTACCCGGGTACCCACAAACTGAAATGCCAATAACTAAGGTAATTTCCAACCGATTTTGATACTTTTGGGTGTTTTGGATTTAGGAATTGATCTACTTCTAGACTTGGTAAAAATGGATCGGGTTACATCATTCGGTTCCCGGATTTCCTGAAGCATGTTCCAGTGCTGGGATACTATTTGTGAATTTCAATGGAATACTAGCAATATGGGTAGCAAAATTCTTGGAATTGCATAAGTAGGCTGTAGGTTTTGCACGCATTTGGATATTTCACCCCGGAACGGACATTCCGGAGCAGGTTCCCGTTGGGCCGTAAGTGGCCATTCCATTCCAATACGTCGAAGATGAGTTTCTAACGTGTCGTGATTAGACATGAGCCTAGACATCACACGAATAAAATTTCGACCTATATCGATTCTTCTGAACCAATGCACAGTGGGAAAAAAGTATCAAAAAAGCGACTTTACTAAAAAGCTTGATAGAAGGCTACGTGTTGTTATTAAAAATGCATACTCATGTGAAAATGTCTGGGGAATCGATAGCATGTATTTGAAATTACCGTAAAGTACGCTATCATGCCCGTTTTGCCCCATTCCCCTTTTTCGTTTGAGTGTTCAAAACTGAATATATAACTCGGAAGAAAGTTGAAAACGACTGACAAAAATTAGTATTTCTTATGTTCACAGAATTGATTGAAGGTAATTAGAATAATCTCACGACATGTATACACCCATTTTACTCCAATTTTCCGCAAAACTAAAGTTTGAAATTAATCCTGGCTTTATATTTCGGAAAAAGTCTATATACGGCTGATCAAAAGTGATGATTCGTTTGAATATAGCTAGACTGGTTGCTCAAAACGTATGTACCCGTTTTACCCCAATTCCTCACATAACTCAAGTATAAAGTTAAACCTGGCTCTACATTTCAGAAAGAGGCTGAATGCAGTTGATCAAAAGTAGTATTTCTTATGAAAAAAATACTGGGGAATCGATTGAAGATAGTTAGAATGGCCGCACGAAACGTATACCCGTTTTACCCCGAATCTTCACATATATCAAGGGAAAGTTAAATCTGGCTGTGCTTCTCGAAAAGAGGTTGATGAAAAATAATAATTCTTATGTAAAAAAATCCGGAGAATCGGTTGAAGATAGTTGGAATGACCGCACGAATTGTATGTGTGAAGTTATACCTTACTCATCATTTCAGCAAGAAGCTGAAAGCGGCTCACCAAAGTAGTTTCCTTATGTAAAACAGTTCAGGGAATCGATTGAAAATACTAGAAATGACCGCACGCAACGTGTTTACCCGTTTCACCCCAATTCATTCCCTTATACAAGTGTAAATTTATACATACCCAACATTTCAGAAAGAGGCTGAAAGCGGCCGATAAAAAGTATTTTTATATTAAATACTTCAGGGAATCAATTGAAGGTAGCTAGAATGTCCGCACGAAACATGTGTAACCGTTTTACCCTAAGTTCCTTTCATAACTCAAGTATGAAGTTAAACCTAGCTGTACTTCTCCGAAAGAGGCTGAATGAAACAGACGAAAAATAGTAATTCTTATGTACAAAAAATTGCTGACTTGATGAGTAAGGTATAACATCACACATAAATTACGTGAAGAATTGGGGTAAAACGGATTCGTAAGTACACGTTTCGTGCGGTTATTCTAACTATCTGCAATCGATTCCTCTGAATTTTGTACATAAGAATTACTACTTTTCATCAGCCACATTCAGCCTCTTTCCGAGAAGTACAGCCAGGTCTAACCTCACGCTTGAGTTATGGGAAGAATTTGGGGTAAAACGGATACACGTGTTTTGTCCCGTGGTTCGAACTATCTTCAATCGATTTCCTGGATTATTTGGCATAAAAAAACTACTTTTGATCAACCGCTTTCTGCTTCTTTCTGAAATATTGAGTAAGCTGTATCACTACACTTGTGTTATGTCAATAATTGGGGTAAAACGGATACAAACGTTTCGTGCGGTCATTCAAACTATCTTCAACCGATTCCCCAGATTTTTCTATATAATAATAACTATTTTCATCAGCCACCTTCAGCCTCTTTACGAGAAGCACAGCCAGGTTTAACTTTCCACTTGAGATATGGAAAGATTTGGGGTAAAACGAGTACACATGTTTCATGCGGCCATTTTAACTATCTTCAATCGATTCCCCAGAATTTTTTGCATAAGAAATACTACTTTTGTTCAACCGCATTCAGCCTCTTTCTGAAATGTAGAGCCAGGTTTAACTTTATACTTAAGTTAAGGGAGGAATTGGGGTAAAACGGGTACATACGTTTTGAACAACCAGTCTAACTATATTCAAACGATAACCTGGATTTTTATGCATAAGAATCATCACTTTTGATCAGCCGCATATAGCCTTTTACCGAAATATAAAGCCAGGATTAACTTCAAACTTTAGTTTTGCGGAGAATTGGGGTAAAATGGGTGTATACGTTCTTAGATTAATCTAATTATCTTCAATCGATTTTCTGGACTTTTTTTCATAAGAAATACTAATTTTTGTCAGCCGTTTTAAAGTTTCTTCCGAGTTATATATTCAGTTTCAAACATAAACTCAAACGAAAGGGGGAGTTTGGGCAAAACGGGCATGCTAGCGTACCGTGCGGTCGTTATAAATAGTAGCAATCAATTTTTCAGATTTTTTACATAAGAAAAAAATTTCCTGGTAAACGACATCCAGCCTTTTCAAAAAAAAGCGTTTTGGGTCCATTTTTTCCCACTGTGCAATGTTTCGTTGATACTATCGAGATAATAGAATGTAGCCATCATCCTAATTTCTATCTGTGTTTTTGAGACAAATCAAAAACTAATAAGATGGTACTAATCCCTAATCAAATTGGCTCTGGTAATTGGTTGATATAAAAAGATGTAATAGAAAAAAAACGAATCTCTCTAACAGCAAAGTAATTATACCTTACAAGTTAACCTAATTCACAACAGTCTAGCCAATTTTAAAGTTGAACTGCAGTAACTCAACACCATGCACCGAAAAACTTGCGATTTCATGGTGCAAGTTCAACAGAACATCCTTTCAAGACCGTGTCTACTGCTGCTACTAGGTACTTGATAGTTACAGCACAAAATCACATTTCCAGCCAAAGCAATCGCAAAAAGTATGTTCGAACAAAACTTTTATCGCGTAAAGGATAAATGTTCTAATGAAAGAGTTTACCATTTTTATAGGATAGTTCATAGTCATCTCTCTTCGTTTCAGCTCAGCAGCCGCCGAAAAAAACCAGAAACCGCCAAGTTCTTGTACACGACTTCCGAATTGTCTGTATGTACATACTATATATGGTGAAAGCGGTGCGGAGGAGTGAGACAAACTTTGACTGCTAGTGTTTTATTGCTAGTTCCGCGCAAGAAGAAGCAGCGGTTGTACCAGACGAAGATTTATCTGCTAGCTAGCAAGTAATGGTATCATCGAACTTTTATGTTTGCTCTATTTCTTTTTGTACTCGAGTATTGTGTGAAATCCGGTACCAATGGGAAATGCGGGCATCTAGAATAATTGAATAGAAGTAGCACATGGGCTGAGAAGGCCGTTGAAAGAAAGTTGATGTCGTTGGTTTGTGTTTGGTTACAACAAGCCATATTATGGGGTGAGATCACTTCTATTGTTTTATTGATCAATAAAAAGTGAAATTACACGCTGCCATAAATCAGGGTGCTGGCATTTTAACTTTCCGAACATACGCAAGTGCTGGGTATTCTATTGTGAGATTGTAACAAGAGAAAAGCCCTCGTCTTAAGTGTACGTGTACTGCTCGTCGATGTGCTAAATACTGGAAGGGAATGTTCGGAATGTCGATGACTTGAAAAGGGTCTATCTTTAAGTTATTGCGATTATTCTTTTCTGTTTGCACACTCAAATAAAACCAAAACTATAGGGGAATTATGACTAAAATCGACACCTTGAGCTTTCTTTCATTTGATAAGGCATGTTTGCGATAGCTTAAGGTGCCAATTTCTTTCCTTTACATTTTAAATGTCTTACTAGGGGATTACACATGGTAACATTTTCTTTTATAATGAAGCTAAGAAAATTATAGAACTATCCTATTTATATTTGCATAAGATAGCATATAACATTTATTCAAAATGTTAAGGGGGTCATATAGTGTTATTTTCTTTATAGAAATACAGTCATTTTAGCAGGAAGATTATTGGATCAATTAATTATTAACTAAGGGGGACAGTTTTATAACCATCTTAAAACTAGGAATAACTAGAGAGAGTGATTAAATTGTATTAAAATTAAGGTGGTAAATTAGGGCTATTTATGAGCAGTAGTTCTGTTGGGTAATTCTTAATGAGTTTACGTTATTTAACAACGGAAGCTACAAAAAAACATTTTCTCGGGGGAGTTGAATTCCCACATCTGGGTATCAGAGACAGGGAGAGAGAATGAACAAACTTGACATGGCCAGACAAATATAAACTTTCAGTCAGGCATCCGAAGATCAACAGCGTGGATTACATACTTGGACGGCCTTCGTCACGAAGCATCATGTCCTAGGACGCCGGGTGGTCATCAACGAGCCGACAGGGGTTCCTTCAGATGAATTCGTAGTGCGGCTCAGATGCGGATTGGCAACACACCGATCTGTGCGTGTGTTGTTTGTGCTGTAGGTCCCGTGGAAGTTTCGGCAAATATTTTTGGTGTCGCATCAAACTATCGATGGTGTACGGTACAGACGGAAGAGGGCACTACTGAGAATAATAAGAAAATAAAAGTGGCAGCTAAATCTGTATATTGATGATTTTTAGGAAGGCGTGTACGAGAGACAGGAGAGTTTCATCCAACGGAGAGCTTCTATTGAACTGAGGCTGTCCGAAACGATAGAAGTAATGATCGGTGGGAAAAGTATGAATAATCCCAAGGGTTTACTGAATTGCAGCGAGTTCTGCGACGTAAACTGAAGCAGGATCATTGAGTTCGAAAGAGACGGTAAGGTTTTAATTGAATATGCCGAAATCAGTGAAACCGTTGAGAATTGACCCGTTGGTGTAAAACATCTTGTTGTAGTCGACTTCTCGAAATTTGCTATTAAAGATCTTTGGAATCACTTGCGAACGTATGTGATTCGGAATTCCACGAATCTCATCATGATGTTTTGTGTCATGTATTCGAAGTACAAGAACATAAATCGGTTTTGAGAAGTGAGCTGAAGATGCCTCTCGAAATTTGCAATTACGAAAATTACGAAAATCGATTTTTCAGCTGAAGAAAGCTCCAGCACTTCTACATTTATCGTATGAGTCGAGCACATGCAACCAAAAGCAATATTGGATTCGCTCCAATTTGATAAAATGTATGTTCACAGCGGAGCGGAAACAGACACTCCAAAGAAACAGAAAGTTGGTACAGCCTGACTAGGTCTTCTGAGTGAGCACCCTACAGAACATGGTATTGTATGGAAAAGTTGATCATTTGTTAGCACTTCTGTTTCAGATGCTTAAAGCTTCCTTGAAAATACGACTAGCTCAGTTTTCTCCGTGGAGAACTTGATACCCAGTTGAAGGGCTCAAGTAGACAAATATTTCTTTGGGCTTTGGGACCTGTTATAGAAACCACACCGTCATCTGCAAGCTGCCTCGGCGTGCAGAAACTGACTAGACATTCGTCAATGTCATTCACGTAAAAGTTGTAGAGAAGGGGGCTTAGACATGAGCCCTGGGGAAGACCCACGTAGCTAATTCGTGATGTCGATAAATCACCATGAAAAAACATGTGTTTTTCAGACAGCAAGTTTAGCAAAAAGTTGTTTAAAGTCGGTGTAAGACCATGATGGTGCAGCTTCTCTGAAACAATTTTGATAGAAACTCAATTAAAACCCCCCTTTATATCTAGGAAAACTGATGCCATCTGCTCTTTGCTTGCATAGGCAATTTGCGGTTGAGAGCAACGCAAGACAATCGTTCGTCCCTTTTCCTTGACGGAAACCAAAGTGTGTATCTGACAGTAAGCCATTTGCTTCAACCCGATTGTCGAGGCGAAACAAGATCATTTTCTCGAACAACTTTCGGATACAGGATAGCATTGCAATCGGTCGATACGAGATGTGGTCGGAGGCTGGTTTTCCTGGTTTTTGGATGGCGATGACCTTCACTTGCCTCCAGTCATGAGGGACAATGTTACCCTCAAGAAACTTATTAAATAAATTCAACAAACGTCTCTTGGCTGTGTCTTGCAGATTCTTTATGGTGGGCGCCTGGTATAAAGTGCTCAAACCGAAGGTTGTTTTGGTCTACGCTTTTGAAGGCAAAGTAACAATGAAATCTTTTTTGTAATATTAAGATTTATTTATACATTCGTTGTGCACGAAAAAAATGTTTTTCAGTCACACATACGAGCGTTCCAAGAGTAGACGTCCAACCATTTCCACGTCTAGGGGCGCCGCGATGAACACGATAACTCTCGATAAAATTGTCTGATGTGAGAAATTCTATAAGTTTTGTAAAGGGATCATCCATAAATGACGTAGCATTATATGGGGGAGGGGGGAGTTTTGTATTTTGTGATGATGTGTGACGACAGGGGGGTAGGGGCTCATGTCATGCTACGTAGCTTTTTTAAAGGGGAATAGAATAGAATTTTAAAAAAAAATTGCGGGGACAAGGGGGGGCAGAGTTACCGTCAAGCTACGTAATTACCTGGGGAGGGGGGGGTATTTACAGGTTTGTGACGAAATGCTACGAGGGGGGAGGGGGGTGTTAAAAATCGCTCAAAAAATGCTACGTCATTTATGGATCATCCCAAAGCTTACTTTTACTGTACAATTTTTTTATACAGTTTTCTGTGGTTCATCGACAGGCTACACATATGCATTCTCATAAAAAATCAAGTCAATTTGTTGATTAGTTTTAGAGTTATCGTGTTCGCCAATTTGAAAAACGCGGTGACGTGAAAAATGCTATTAAAGGGTGTCCCACATCAAATCGCATCACGGTAAAAACGCTGTAGAAAATGACCTATTGGGTATTTTCTCTTGAAAATTTAGGTAGAAGTAGTTTAGAGTATATTGTTTACATTGTATTTTTATCGCTGTCAGTTTTTCTAAAATTGTTGCCGATAGATTGAAATCTGCGTGTGTTAGAGCAAATATACTGGAGGAATGCATGGCTGTTTAAAACAAAATAAGTTCAGCGTGGCCACACAGATTGCGGGATACTATTCTACAGGTTTAATACTAAAAATTAAGCAGATAAAAGAGAAGTCGATTTTTTTACGCACTATACCAGACGCGACCTTAACAAGTTAAATTTAATTCTGTCTGGCCCTGGGGCTTTATTGTTACATGACAAGAGAGCAAGCGAGAACTCGACCATCGAAAGCGGTGTTTCGTTCGCGTTATTGTGAGGGGACGCGGAGCGGTAGATCCTCTGTGCCGGGGCGGAATCCAGATAAACCTTCTTGGCAAAAACGAATATACAACGGTTTGAATACTCCACGCTCTCGTTAGTACTGTTTCGGTTCCATAAGCGCCGGGCCGTGCTCCAATGAGTGCTAATCGATGTTTCTCTCGTTAGGTCGTCGACGAACCGGCGCCAGTAGCTGCGTTTTTTGGCTTGCATCAAACTCTTCATGCGCATTTCCGCCATCGCGTACTGTCGATAGCTGGCTGGCAACCCGTCATCCCAGAGGGTTTTATATGCGGCGGCCTTCTCCGCGTACACGTCAGAGCACTCTTTTTCCCACCATGGATTGGGAGGACGCCCGCAAGAGTTCGCGTCTGGTACGCGTTTAGTCTGAGCTTGAATCGCGGTATCGAGAATCAAGCTAGCCAGGAATCCGTACTATTCCTCCGGAGGGGATCAGAGGCTACCTTCCATATGTAAACTAACCGTAGCGATGTCGAGCAATGGTACAGGTCTAAGGCGCTCGGACGCGCTGGAGGGACCGAAATCCGTATCATTTCACCCGTGTTCAAAATGGTCATATTGAAGTTGTAGCAAACTGACTGAGACTCTAGAGGAGATGTAGGTGGAAGAAATGCAAAGGTCTTTGCCTTTAATTCTGGCTTAGCAAGCGGCATCTTCAATGCCTGGTGTCGAAGGGAGGTCGATAGTGCAAATGCATCGCATTTCAAGTTATTTAGTAAGATTTTAAAAGAATCGATTTTCGGGATAATGCTTCTGCAGTTCCACTGTAGAACAGTGATTCAATCCGTGACCTCTTTCGATGGATTAGCCATCGAAGGATACAATCGCTGAAAGGAGAGGCCATTTCGCAGTGAACTGCATCAAAAATGTTTTGACTGTGGGGAGAAAGCTTATCAAGATGCTTTTAAGAGGATCAGAAATATTTAGTGCTGTAAAGATACGGTCCACAATGCCAGAGAAATTTATTAAGCCAGCGCTGCTTTCTTTCTCTGGATGTGACATGGAAGCACTTGGGGTTGTTGATGTCTCAACAGGAAGTGCTGGTAACTCCTTTTCTAAGCACAGGTTTCTGATACCGGTAGTTACTTGCTTCGGTTTGACACCAATACTTCCTCGAATAGTTATTTTTGGAGAACTTTGAAGAGACACTTTCTGTCGTTTACAACGAAGCTGAGGAGAGAAAATGTTCCTCCTTTTTCTATTGCGTCTAGGCACAGCAGAAGATGCTCCCTCCTGGGGTTCATCACAGTCGCCTTCGTCAGTGGACAAGTTAGTCTAGATGTTCGTAGAGACCGGTGGCGTAGCTATCTTTAGCATTTCTGCAAAAGAAAGCATGTAGCCTCTCTGAAGATTCTCCTCGCGCTGTCGCTGGAGATGACATGTGGATTTGCCACACAGCTGTCTCTGCTTTTTCAGCATACCTTCCACCGGAATCATCCATATGCATTTCGCATCGCCAACCTTAGCAATGGAATGCTAAGGCTGTATGGTTGTAGGATGTGGTAGTATTATTGAAATGAACTGTAAAGGTGTTTTAATGTTTTTATTTGAAATTAGTTTTAAAATTCTTTGTTCACAAAACATATTCTATAAACGCTTGAACACGCAACAATGATTAATATTCCTTATCTTCACTGAATACTGAAAAATACAGATTTTTTCTATGAGACCAAAACAGATTTGTAATAAAATCGTCTGACAACTCTGGATGAGACTAGCGGCTTTCGGACGTTATCGATGCATGACTACGTAGAAACGCACGTTGATATAATCGCACTGGAGACCGCGTTTATGATTTAGTGCTATCATATTGACTTGATCACCGGAGCGTTTTATTTAGGCGAGATCGCGGGCGTGGAAATTTCAAATGTTATGTTGTCGCGTATGGCTCGAGCATTTGTATGGACTGCGTTTCTAAATTCGTAAGTGCTAACACGTTAAGTTAATTACCGGGAGGATTTCATGATTGCGATATCATGGGCTTAGGTATGCGTGAATGATCGTGTTTGCGACTGGATTTGTATCATCGCGAAAGACTGAAGTTTCTGTATGTGCTCTTTTTTATGGTGTAGGCGTCTGTATTCCGCGTGTACTAATACGTTTCTATAACCATGTGATTGTTTGAATATTCCCGTGGGCTTTTGAGTGTCGCTGAGAAAGAAATTATAAACGAAGAAACAACTCTTCAATTAGACATTCATTCACCAAATATTCTGAAAAATAAATTTAGTACTCTGTGAACGATGGATTTACTAAACTCTAGCCAAAATTAAAAGATTAGAATTTTTACTACGACTGTACTGAACTGAAAGGCTATGACTCTAAAAATCGACTGCTCAACCTAGGCATGTCATATACCATTCGATTCAGTTTGTACAGATTGGAAAATATGTTAACCGATTTCCGTTTCCGAAGTTACGGGTTGAAGAGTGCGGTCACACAGCAAATTCCCATATAAACTGGTACCACCATGGTATCTAAATGATGTAATTCATATTAAAATAGGAAGAGCCTTACTTGGATTTGCAGGTCTAGATCACTTATGACCAATTCAAGTGGATTTGACCATATTAGCCATCTACGACGGTTCTTGAGGCCCCCGGGGAACTCGCCAAGTTTCTAAACTAATATCGCATCTGTTTCCCAGCGAATTCTTGACCGATTTTTACAAACTTGATTTCAAATGAAAGATAAAGTAATCTTATTAACTGCTATTGAAATTCATTCGATTCTAACTTTTGGTTTCGAAGTTACAGGTTGGGCAGTCAGGTCACACTGGAATTTCCCATATGCACCGTTACAATAGTAATACCTCAGAAACTAATAATCATTCCAATAAAGGTCATCAAATTACATTGATTCGCAGGTCTAGATTACTGATTGGCAATCAAACATTCTTTGAATATATTGTTCTCTATCGCCAATTGTGGAAGTTCCGTTTTCCGGGTATATTCCACAGTTGAAGTTACATCGATTCTTCGGTCATGACTGAACCGAAATCAAGTCTCAAATGGAAGATAAAATATACCCCCTTACCCATACATCCACCTCTTCTTGGACCACCCTCACAACTCTTACTCTACTAACCCACTTATGGGGTGTCGGCTTGAGCCGTAATTCACCTAATTTTATTTCTCCTAAGCAGAGTTAAAAATAATCGAAGCTCTTTTTTGACGGCTGAAAATGAACCTGATGCGACTCGCGGTGAATAGAAAAAATATTCATTCAAATATCCATGTTATTCATTCAGTTGAATATCGTACAATATATTCGTTCCACTAATTATATAGGAAAATGTTTTCAAATGCCGGAAAAGTATATGAAACAACAATCATCATCGCTTACATTGTGCCAGGGCATACTTTGATACGTTTGATTCGTTGCTGCACGGCCGCTTCGTGTAATAATCGGAGACGAATGAAAATCTGCATGGATGAATGGGCGGTTTATTCGTTTGACGTTTTCAGCTGCGTCACTGAATATTGAAAATGAATGCGGCTGAATTTGATCAATTTTCATTCAATGAATTTGAATATTTTTAACTCTGCTCCTAAGTACACTTGTCCATCCCCAGGCCAAAGTGTAGTCTACGCATAACGCAAATTACATCCCCCCACCAGCGCGAAATATTCGCTAATCGCTTTCTATAAATTTAATCAGAACACGTATCTCTCTCGCCCAAGGATTCGATTTTTACGACATTCACGGCAAATATTTCCCCCGCAGCGAGCTGATCAACCCGTTACTTTTATGATTCTCATAAATCGATGCGCTACACAGCGTGCTTGGTGGTATTCGGTTTGAAAGGATTCTCACGCAATAAATACCGTTTATTGGGCAATAAGTGCGCTTCTACATCCCCGCAGAAATGCCGAAATCGAACAAAAAACAGCATCAATAAACAAATGTTTTCAAACCCTATACAACACTTTACTACAGGAAACATTTCCAAGCTTAGAACCTATTAAGTTGCTAAACGCATCCAGCCCCGCCAAAACATTGCTGGCAAACCCAAATGTTTTGTGTTGGTTCTATCAACGCTGAACAAGTGGTAACATTTTCATTAAATTTCGTTCAAACAACGCACATAAAATCCCACCCATAAATCATCGGACCTGAAAAATCGCTTTTCCGGGCTTCATATAGGCTAGGCAAAAGGCAACGCGTTCCATTCAATTCACAACGTTCATTCTTCTGCCCGACTGGTTTGTTCGCTTTTGACCCCGCCCTAATACGAGAACCCTAGCATACCACCGACAAGCGGTCCAGTCGGGCAGGAACGTGTGTTTGGGCGATTTAATCTGGATAATAAATTTATACAAATAACTTCTAGGCATCATCATAGTACGGGATGGTGCTCTTCCTGTGACGTAGGATGCGAAATTCATTCGCGTTGAAAAAATTAAAGGGTTGTACAGGACACGACCACGGTGACCTTAAAAGGCTATTTCACATACGTACAATTTAATGCGCTAGATGTATTCATATCAGGAGCGGATCAAAAAAAAATTGTGGAAGTCTGATTTTGAAATTATTATTATACAACGCGAAATGCGTTAATCGTGTAGTACGTGTTAATACTTTATTGTCTTTCTCACAGATGGCGCGTAAAGAACATTTTTGTAATATTTGTACATCCGAGAGAAAAAATCAGTTGACAAACAATACATGAGTATCAGTTCTACATTAGGGTGTCCCAAAATGACATCATGTGTAAAAAAAAGTCATCGGGCTCACTTCTTAAATGAATGGTTAGGGTATTGGGACCACTTTCTTCTTCGGAGTGAGTTTGCTAAAACGCTTCCTACTGGTGGCGAATTTTGATTTTTTGAAAAATGGGCCGATTTTGGATAAAATTTCAAATTTATGCCTGTTGAAGTGGTCCTGAACTGGCTTAGATTTTTTTCAGCATTTTTTATTTTTCTGGAGATCCAAACGGACAAGTTTGGTTAGTTAGTTTGTACAAATTTTGAATTATAAGAGCGGCGGAGCCATTAAAACTTAGTAAATAGTGAAATTTTTGGTGTTTTTCAGTATTTTTTCTTCAAAACTGGGTATCTACAAAATTTTAAACTAGTTGAGCCGAATTCAGTGGCGTAATTTTGCTGAAGAAAGTGTATAGCTACGGCCAATGGGGTATAAGTTATTTAAGTTTTTGTTAGATAACCTTTGATATTTTTAGCAATTTATCAAAAATAATGCTGTTCCAAAAAGTAAATCAGTTCAAATGTGCTTCGACCACACAGTTTTGAAGAAAAAATACTGAAAAACACCAAAAATTTCACTTTTTACTAAGTTTTAATGGCTCTGCCGCTCTTATAATTCAAAATTTGTACAAACTAACTAACCAAACTTGTCCGTTTGGATCTCCAAAAAAATAAAAAGTGCTGAAAAAAAATCTAAGACAGTTCAGGACCACTTCAACAGGCATAAATTTGAAATTGTATCCAAAATCGGCTCATTTTTTTCAAAAAATCAAAAGTCGCCACCAGTAGGAAGCGTTTTAGCAAACTCACTCCGAAGAAGAAAGTGGTCCTAATACCCTAACCTTTCATTTAAGAAGTGAGCCCGATGACTTTTTGAACATGATGTCATTTTGGGACACCCTATTCTACATGTTTGTTAGGGTAACTGCTGATAAAAACAAGATAATAACTCGATCCTCCACCGCTAAACTTACAGAATATGTAAATTTGTTAACTAACACGACATAAGCAAATCATTCTACTACAACATTCTCTATTGACATTGACGTTATTCTGCTGTAGATTCTCGACTAATCATGTCCATATTCCATAAAATAGCAGCATAAACGAGTGACGAGCAATGCACTGCCATTCTACGCATAGTCCCAGTTTTATGGGTCAATCTCATAGAACATGGGACAATTGTGTTTATAGCGGCAGTGTATACGTGCCGCTGAGAGGGAAGCTATTTTGCTATTTTCCAAGATACGAAATGATAATTTCAATACTAATTCTTACGATTGGTGGTCCTAATAATGACCGTTTGTTCAGGACTAATACTTCATACAGCTCGTCGCTTCCTTGCCGGTAACAATGCGACTTTTTAACACGTCTCATAGGGGGGGGGGGCAATTTTGAGAGTGCTTTTCATTGGCTACTGCTAGTGGGGCCCATTCCTTCGAGGAACTAACTAGCGGGTCACCGGCGGCAAAATGCGTTTAAACGCAAATTGAAGAATACTTCTTCTAGGCAATTAGTTTCACGTGTCTCAAAGGTGCTTCATCATCAAATGGATGGCGCTAATAATAAAACAAAATTTACGCTCGCTAGTTGATTATAAGCCAACGTGTTTGGTTGTTGCTTCTAGTTGCTGTATAATAAGTGCTTATGATAAAATGTGTAGTGCTGTGATCGAGGATGGTTAGAGTAGCACAAATTAATTTTTAGCATAAACGTACAGCAACTATGAATCTATCCCGTCCTGTACAGGAAGGAAAAGCTTCTATAGATTTGACTCAAGAACCGTATTTCCATAAAGGTAATTTCTATGCTAGCCCTGCCTTCGTAGCTCTCAACCAAAAAGTTATGATGAATTCACGTGAAATGCCTCGTGCATACTTGCAAACACTGCTTCTGACGCATGTCTTATATCCGACCTCACAATTCGCGATATTTGTGCTGTCACGGTCAATAATATAACATAAACAAGAAATACGTCTATATTTCGGCATATTTGCCGCATAATTAACCATCACCTTCTGATGATTTCAAAGGGGTTGTATGGGAGACTATGGGAGAAATGGGTTTCACGTCATAATCGGCAGTGATGCTAATAGCTACCACACAATTTGGAGCAGCTCAGATATCAGTGTGAGAGGCACCGAGTTGATGGAATATTGAAGTTGTACAAATATGCATATACTCAATGTAGGAAATTGTAGCTAACGAGCTCGAATCGTTGCTTCCTGATCATAAGTACCTCTATTTGATAATTTAAACGTCTCGCTAGATATCGTCACATCGTAAACCTAAATCTATACACTGGAGCCACTAAGAAGGAGATTTGGCATCTAGGTTTCATGGGAATCTCCGACGATTGAATCTCCAAGTGAGTTGGATAAGGTCGTGATTGTCCGCTTCGAGATATGTGTGATTCTAGAGGAACAGCTTAGTGGAATACCAATTTCGTTCGACTTCCAAGGACTGCATTTCGATTCCAACTGCGTCACCCCCGGAACGCCTTTCATGGACAGTTTAAGCAAGTGTTTGTAGTATTTCGTCCATTATCGAATGAATAACAATCCAGGATGGAATGCCATTAAGACTAGATAAGATCATTGAGTGTTGCTACTCAGTGGAAGTTTGAGGAAATGCAAGCAAAAACTGAACCGGAGATATTTTTTCCATATAGAGTTGGCACACAATTACACAATTCTGAACAGATGAAGTCTGCTGTGTATGTGATTTGGAATATTATGTTGGAGAGGTCTCGTATATTTGAAGTTAGTGCTTAAGTTAGTAATCAGTACAGTCTTCGGTACACTTCTTAAAGAAGTGAGACATTTTTTGAAATTTTTCGTGAACCGCTTTCGCGCTACACGAAAAAAAAATTGCCACTGGGTAGAGTTGTGTTACGTTTAAAGTGGGTAAAAGGTAATCATAAGTGCAATAATGAGGTGTTAGAAGGGAGTGTGTAGCACGTAGTCAAAAAGGCAGGAAGACGCGAACGCACGCCACCCGCAATGGGCGGTCAGTTGCGGGATGACGGCAGCACTGTAGCTGTCAAAAACGAAAACCGCATGGTTCAGAAGTTGCGTGAGCCGGTGAAGTGCGGACGTGCTCAACATTCGGTGAGCACCGATGAACCGATCATCGCCAGCCGAACAATCCGGATCCCAAAAAGTGGCAGTTGCATGTAACCTATTGAGAATATATTTGCGTGTTTGCCGGCAGCCCCAACAAAACCTAGTTAATCCATACGGAAAAGATACCAGGAAGACAGACCAAAGTTAAAACTGTGCAACCACCTCCATCGATTCAGAGCCAAGGAAGTCACGACGATTGAGCTAAGGTAAGTCTGCACAAATTTCTCCCTTTTCTCATGCACTTTACTTCGCTTTTTGTTTGTGGGTCAGCTAGGCTTTTTTTTCTTTCAAGATAACAAAGCAGGCGCGGGACGGGTCGGAGGCATTTAAGTTGGTTGGCAAAGCATACAGTAATGCCCTTCGATCCTTTGAGCGAAGTGGTTTGAGAAGCCTCTGCACAAATTTCTCAGGTCTCAACGAGACTCGTAGATTCAATAAGTTACTTTCGAAAATCGAAAGACTGTCACGTCAGTTTGATTAGAACTGCTAATGATGAATCGTCTGACGAAGATGTAGTAACCAACTGTCTTTTTGACCTACACTTTCCCGGATGTACGGAACCATCACTGCCGACTTCCCCTTAGTTCTTTTAGGTGGTTTTTATTCTTGGGTATTTGCACGTAGAATTATGACAACCGAATCGATCTAATGGGTAATTGACAGTTTAGCTCCATATATGTCTCCGGGAAGAGATGGAATCATTCTAGTTCTACTTCAAAGAGGATATGAACACTTCACACGAGGTCATGAAGTACTTTCATGTATTATGATCTGGATAACGCAATGCTTAGCAACCGACATGTGCTCATCGTTAAGACAAGCAGAAATAATGAAACTGAGTGTCTACGGATGGTCTCAAGGTGGTGTGATGGTTTCACCGATGATTTTCATATAATGATCACAAGTGTTTGCATTAACACACTTTTTGATTTTATGCAACAAGCCTCATTTATTGTTGAGCAATGGTGTCTTCTTATTGAACCATCAGTTAATCCAAATAAAATATCAGTGGTGCTTTTCACGCAACGAAGCGATACAACCGGAGCTCGTCCGTTGCAGTTCTTTGACTCAGAAATTATTGTCACAGATCAAGTTGTAATAGCCCAATAAGATCTCTGTGAACTCGGTGGTTTAAGTGCAACTCTCGCGATCGAGAGACCACCGGTCGTTTTTTGCTTGCCCGACTAAATTTGAGACCTTCTCTGGGGACGACTCGAATGGCTATTGGTTGCTTGCGGAAACTGTCTCAAGGAAAACTTGTGCCATAAAACCTACTCGCCCCAATGAAATTCATCACCAACGGAAACTTTTCATTAATTTCAAACTTGAGCGGAAACGCAAGGACTGATTTCGATTATCTTACGGAACGTAAACGTGTGATTGAATTTAGGGTCTGCTTTATTCAAAAGATAACGGAACTAAGTTTCACTAACGTAACGAAATGCAAATTTAATAATTGTATCTTGAGCTCATTCGATTTGGACAGTTCACTCGGGTGGAAGAGAGATGATCATGGCCATGAAAAAGGTTTCCACCTACCTGTGCCCACGGTTTACTCTGCTGGCGACGGGCGAGGCTGGCTTTACTAACGATCGACGATAACATTGGCGATGATGGCGGCTACTCAGCTGGCATCGGAGCGATGGTGACGACGCTCCGATGGAAAATGGCGAAGAGGGACTCGTGTGCATATGCAGGGGCGGCGGAACACTTTAAGCCTGAGTGGGTAGAAAGCACAGGATGAGGGGTCCATTAGTAATGATTTTGTTTCCCTTTTCGCAATTCAAACGCTTACATTACATTCACATTAAGTCACGTTCGTTTATGCAAATGGAATTGTGGTACATCGATGTTTTCAAATGTGTGTAGTGCGAGATACATGCGTTATACATCTAAAATTTTCAAAAATGGTTCAAAATTTCGAGTGGTTAATTACCCACTCGGTTATTTTCGAGTGGGTAGTACTACCCACGCTTTCCGCCGGCCCTGTGCATATGACCGAAATACAAGTTGCGAAAAGTGGCATGGCTGAACGGAATCTTCGTTTCACGAAAGCTTGTGCTACTAAAATTCGTGGGATAACCGGAAAAGTCTTCCACAGGGGCCAACGTTTTCTGGATGGCCTTCGCGTACTAAGTTTCCGCTACGGACCACCTCAAATCGGAATGACAAACCCTTATTTCAGACTCGGCACCTCGGTACGCCTTTTGCTGCGTACGGGACGAGCGCCAGCTCTCGGACTTCGACTCGCAAGAAGTAAGAAACTTGGATCGGAAAATACGAGCGGTGATTGGTGACCACCGTGAAAACTTCGCAACGGACTAAAACGAACCCCTCCGTTTGACTACTGTAACGGCGGGCCATGATGTAGCACATGACTCCAGATATTTCCAGCGCGTACAAAAAACGCCCGTTGGGCGAGCGCTTTTGTACGTAAAAACAGTTTAAGCTTAGAACAATGGACGCAAGACCAACTTCGGTCAGAATCAACCAAACAAAACTTATACTTTCGTACTCAGAAATAACTTCACTAAGATTCTCTGACTTGCGTCCAGCACTTGTAGATACCAGCCAAACCGTTTTCAAAAAAATCGAGTTGCTCGACTCTCGTATTCAAGAGACCTATGATCTGTTACAGCTATGATGTTGAATTCAACGATGGTGATGAATTTGATACGAAATTTGGCGAGAAATATGAAATCTGAAATATTTCGCGATGAGCAACAGCCTTTGATTATGGCATTTATTCGAAACATCAACCCTATCACAATATTATAGTAAACATTTAGCAACTGATATATTCTAATAATCTAATGAGAAGATCGCTATAAAAATGTTTTTGTTTTCACTCAAATTCACAATTATTAACGTAATTCGGAGAAGTTACGTACGATGCTTCGGTAAGAAAAAACTTTACAGATGTCCTCAAATAATGTTTTTGTTATGAAAATGTGGTTGGACGACCCATTCCTTCCTATGTCACCCTGCAAAATGAAACACAATGCGGTACCACTGAACAGACAACATGTACATGTAAAGAACAATTTATTACGTACCAATTCTGTGATCAGACGTCACCATGTTCAGAAACCACTAAGGAGAATCCGTTCACGTCATAATGACATCTTCAATAGCTACATCCAGTATTCCAAAATCAACAGCATGTACTAACAGCAACAAGCAAGAAAACAAGGTAGCATTAACGATGACGAAATTGACGTGTATGACAACGCCACAAAAGGCCTCAAACTGTAATGGTAAGTTGCACGTAAATGGTTCTGATGGACATCCACTAATATCCGTTAATGTTTGTTTTTTCAGCTTCTATTAACACTCCCACCACCATGCCTAAAAAAAAGTCGGTACGGTATTTTCAAATCGCTATATCTTAGCAGTCGCTTGACCAATTTGGACAATTTTGGTATCAATAGATTTTTTGGACTCTTTAGATTACTTTGAATCAGTTTAAATTTAAATTTGACCGCAATTGAACTTTTTACGACAAAAAAGTCGGAGCAAGTACTACAAAAAATTGGATATTTCCAATATTTGTGAAGAACATAAAATCTAGCGCGATGACCTACGCATATTATTATGTTAAATTCTTTGGATTGATGTAGGCAACCAATTTCTAGCAGATTGTTCATAATTTCTTATGAAAGGAACTACAATATCTTCACAAAATTTCATACAATACAGAAAATGACAATTTTCGGAAATAATTCAAATTTCATAGCGATGACATGCATATATTATATTGTCAAAATGTTCGTATACATGCGAGTGACAATTTTCAAAAGCATTGTTCATAGTTTTTAATTCAATGAACTACAAAATCTTCACAAAATCACGTATTTTACAGAACATTTCTTTATTTTCCATTGTAACTTGAAATTTTGACAATAAATATCGCATTTTATAATGCTAAAATATTCTCATGTATTCAGTACACAAGTTTCAAGAATATTGTTTATAGTTTTTAATTCAATGAACTACAATATCTTCACAAAATCACGTATTTTACGGAACATTTCTTTATTTTCCATTGTAACTTGAAATTTTCACAATGAATATCGCATTTCATTATATCAAAATGTTTGCATTTATATGTTAGACGTGTTTTCAGAACATTAAGCATAGTTTTAAAATCACTGAACTACAATATCTTCACAAAATCACGCATTCCACAGAATATTTCTTTATTTTCCATTGTAGCTTGAAATTTTCACAATGAATATCGCATATTATAACGCTTAAATATTCGCATTTACGAAATAAACAAGTTTCGAGAAGATTGTTCATACGTTTTAATTCAATGAACTACAATATCTTCACAAAATCACGTATTTTACGGAACATTTCTATATTTTCCTTTGTAACTTGAAATTTTCACAATAAATATCGCATTTTATGATGCCAAAATATTTGCATTTACGAAAGACAAGTTTTTGGAACATTGTTTATAGTTTTAAATTCAATGAACAACAATATCTTCACAAAATCACGTATTTTAAAGAACATTACTGTATTTTCCATTACAATAATTATCTCATTTTATGATGCTAAACTATTCGCGTTTACGAAATAGACAAGTTTCTAGAACATTGTTTATAGTTTTTAATTCAATGAACTACAAAATCTTCAGAAAATCACGTATTTAAAGGGACCTTTTATATTTTCCTTTGTAACTTGAAATTTTTACAATAATTATCTCATTTTATGATGCTAAACTATTCGCGTTTACGAAATAGACAAGTTTCTAGAACATTGTTTATAGTTTTTAATTCAATGAACTACAAAATCTTCAGTTATCACGTATTTAAAGGGACCTTTTATATTTTCCTTTGTAACTTGAAATTTTTACAATAATTATCTCATTTTATGATGCTAAACTATTCGCGTTTACGAAATAGACAAGTTTCTAGAACATTGTTTATAGTTTTTAATTCGATGAACTACAAAATCTTCAGAAAATCACGTATTTAAAGGGACCTTTTATATTTTCCTTTGTAAATTGAAATTTTCACAATGAATATCGCATATTATAACGCTTAAATATTCGCATTTACGAAACAGACAAGTTATAAGAGCATGGTTTATAGTTTTAAATTCAATGAACTACAATATCTTCACAAAATCACGTATTTTACGGAACATTTCTTTATTTTCCATTGTAACTTGTAATTTTCATAATAATTATCTCATTTTATGATGCTAAAATATTCGCATTTACGAAATAGACAAGTTACGAGGAGATTGTTCATAGGTTTTAATTCAATGAACTACAATATCTTCACAAAATCACATATTTTACAGAGCATTTCTTTATTTTCCATTGTAACTTGAAATTTTCACAATTAATATCGCATTGCATAATGCAAAAATATTCTCATGTATTAAGTAGACAAGTTTCGAGAACATTATTCATAGTTTTTAATTCAATGAACTACACAATCTTCACAAAATCACGTATTTTACAGAACATTTCCTTATTTTCCATTGTAACATGAAATTTTTACAATTTTATTTTTTCCTTTTTTATTTCGACTATGTTAGTCACATTTTCTTTTTAACGTTTTAACGACATTCAATTAGCTAGAGATTACTGGGTAGGGAAAGTTATGAAACTTAGAGCCATAGTACTCAAGTGAGAGCAAGGATGTGAAGTAAACAGATCGGAAAACTAGAAGTGGCAGGGTCATTAGAACAGGCTTAATATCGACCCTCATTAACAGAAGGCAAAAATTAGGCCGTACGATATTAAGCCTGTTCTAATGACCCTGCCACTTCTAGTTTTCCAATCTGTTTACTTCACATCCTTGCTCTCACTTGAGTACTATGGCTCTAAGTTTCATAACTTTCCCTACCCAGTAATCTCTAACTAATTGAATGTCGTTAAAACATTTACAATTTTATGATACTACAATATTCGCATTTATGAAGTAGACAAGTTTCTAGAACATTGATAATAGTTTTTATTTCAATGAACTACATTATCTTCAGAAAATCGTGTATTTCACAGAACATATCTTTATTTTTCATTGCAACTTGAAATTTACGCCATGTATATGATATCAAAATGTTCGAATTTATGTGATGGACAAGTTCCTAGAATATTATTCAGTTCTTTATTCAATTAACTACAATATCTTCACAAATTTGCGTATTATACAGAATTTTCCTTTATTTTTGAGTGTAACTTTAAATTTTCACAGGGAAAATTGCAAACTCTAATACAAAATGTTCACATTTATCTAATAGATTAATTTGTGGAACATTGTTCCTAGGGTTTGATTCAATGAACTTAAATGTCTTTACAAAATCACGTGTCCTAGAGAACATTTCTTTATTTTCTATTGTAACTTAAAATTTTCACAATGAATATCGCATTTTTTATGCTAAAATATTCTTATTTACGAAAAAGACAAGTTTCCAAAACATTGTTTTTAGTTTTAAATTCAATGAACTACAAAATCTTCACAAAATCACGTATTTTACAGAACATATCTTTATTTTCCATTGTAACTTGAAACTTTCACAATGAATATCGCATTTTATAATACTAAAATATTCTCATGTATTTAGTAGACAAGTTTCGAGAACATTGTTTATAGTTTTTAATTCAATGAACCACACAATCTTCACAAAATCACGTATTTTACAGAACATTTCCTTATTTTCCATTGTAACTTGAAATTTTTACAATTTTATGATGCTAAAATATTCGCATTTATGAAGTAGACAAGTTTCTAGAACATTGATAATAGTTTTTATTTCAATGAACTACATTATCTTCAGAAAATCGAGTATTTCACAGAACATTTCTTTATTTTTCATTGCAACTTGAAATTTACGCCATGTATATGATATCAAAATGTTCGAATTTATGTGATGGACAAGTTCCTGGAATATTATTCAGTTCTTAATTCAATTAACTACAATATCTTATATCTACAAATTTGCGTATTATACAGAATTTTCCTTTATTTTTCAGTGCAATTTTAAATTTTCACAGGGAATATTGCAAACTCTAATACAAAATGTTCACATTCACGTATCCTAGAGAACATTTCTTTATTTTCTATTGTAACTTAAAATTTTCACAATGAATATCGCATTTTTTATGCTAAAATATTCTTATTTACGAAAAAGACAAGTTTCGAAAACATTGTTTTTAGTTTTAAATTCAATGAACTACGCAATCTTCACAAAATCAAGTATTTTACAGAACTTTTTTTATCTCCATTGTAACTTGAAATTTATATAATGAATATCGCAACATTTTTATATCAAAATGTTCGAATTTATGTGATACTCAAGTTTGTGGAACATTGTCCGTATATTT
Source organism: Topomyia yanbarensis (assembly GCF_030247195.1). Taxonomy (NCBI): domain Eukaryota; kingdom Metazoa; phylum Arthropoda; class Insecta; order Diptera; family Culicidae; genus Topomyia; species Topomyia yanbarensis. The sequence continues at coordinate 125,456,335 of NC_080672.1, forward strand.
GAATTCAATGAAATACACAATCTGCACAACATCACGTATTTTACAGAACATTTTTTTCATGGGTAGCTTGAAATTTTTACAATGAATAATGCTACGACACCAAAATGTTTGTATACTTGTATGGTAATAAAGTTTGTAGAACATTGTTGATTGAATTTAATTTAATTTGAACTACAATGTTTTCAAAATAATGAAATGTTCTGTAAAATACGTGATTTTGTGAAGATATTGTAGTTCATTGAATTAAAAACTATAAACAATGTTCTCGAAATATATCTACTGAATACATGAGAATATTTTAGCATTACAAAATTCGATATTCATTGTCAAAATTTCAAGTTACAATGGAAAATAAAGAAATGTTCTGTAAAATATGTGATTTTGTGAAGATATTGTAGTTCATTGAATTAAAAACTATAAACAATGTTCTCGAAATATATCTACTGAATACATGAGAATATTTTAGCATTATAAAAAGCGATATTCATTGTCAAAATTTCAAGTTACAATGGAAAATAAAGAAATGTTCTGTAAAATATGTGATTTTGTGAAGATATTGTAGTTCATTGAATTAAAAACTATAAACAATGTTCTCGAAACTTGTCTACTGAATACATGAGAATATTTTAGCATTATAAAATGCGATATTCATTGTGAAAACTTCAAGTTACAATGGAAAATAAAGAAATGTTCTGTAAAATATGTGATTTTGTGAAGATATTGTAGTTCATTGAATTAAAACCTATGAACAATGTTCTCGAAATTTTTCTGTTTAATACATGAGACTATTTTGGCATTATAAAATGAACTATTCATTGTGAAAATTTAAAGTTACAATGGAAAATAAACAAGTGTTCTGTAAAATATGTGATTTTGTGAAGATATTGTAGTTCATTGAATTAAAAACTATAAACAATGTTCTCGAAACTTGTCTACTGAATACATGAGAATATTTTAGCATTATAAAATGCGATATTCATTGTGAAAATTTCAAGTTGCAATGAAAAATAAAGAAATGTTCTGTAAAATATGTGATTTTGTGAAGATATTGTAGTTCATTGAATTAAAAACTATAAACAATGGTCTCGAAACTTGTCTATTTCGTAAATGCGAATATTTAAGCGTTATAATATGCGATATTAATTGTGAAAATTTCAAGTTTCAAAGGAAAATATAAAAGGTCCCTTTAAATACGTGATTTTCTGAAGATTTTGTAGTTCATTGAATTAAAAACTATAAACAATGTTCTAGAAACTTGTCAATTTCGTAAACGCGAATATTTAAGCATCATAAAATGAGATAATTATTGTGAAAATTTCAAGTTACAGTGGAAAATAAAGAAATGTTCTGTAAAATACGTGATTTTGTGAAGATATTGTTGTTCATTGAATTTAAAACTATAAACAATGTTCCAAAAACTTGTCTATTTCGTAAATGAAAATATTTTAGAATCATAAAATGCGATATTTATTGTGAAAATTTCAAGTTACAATGGAAAATAAAGAAAGTTTCGGTAAAATACGTGATTTTGTGAAGATATTGTAGTTCAGTGATTTTAAAACTATGCTTAATGTTCTGAAAACACGTCTAACATATAAATGCAAACATTTTGATATAATGAAATGCGATATTCATTGTAAAAATTTAAAGTTACAATGGAAAATAAAGAAATGTTCTATAAAATACGTGATTTTGTGAAGATTTTGTAGTTCATTGAATTAAAAACTATGAACAATGCTCTTGAAAATTGTCACTCGCATATATACGAACATTTTGACAATATAATATATGCGTGTCATCGCTATGAAATTTGAATTATTTCCGAAAATAGTCATTTTCTGTATTGTATGCAATTTCGTGAAGATATTGTAGTTCCTTTCATAAGAAATTATGAACAATCTGCTAGAACTTGGTTGCCTACATCAATCCAAAGAATTTAACATAATAATATGCGTAGGTCATCGCGCTAGATTTTAAGTTCTTCACAAATATTGAAAATTTTTTAGTACTTGCTCCGACTTTTTTTGTCGTAAAAAGATCAATAGTGGTCAAATTTAAATTTAAACTAATTCAAAGTAATCTAAAGAATCCAAAAAATCCATTGATACCAAAATTGTCCAAATTGGTCAAGCGACTGCTGAGATACAGCGATTTGAAAATACCGTACCGACTTTTTTTGAGGCATGGTTGTTCGTGTAAATAAAACTGGCACGGTTGGAGGAGTGTTAAATGTATTAAAGACCCACGGCTCAGTTAAGCTAACGCATTGAGCCGCGCCAGATAAAAAATGGTTTGAATTAAAAAATTCGTTTAATTGATGCTCAAATGAGAAGTCATATATAGTAGGGCCCGTCAGTAATTTAAGTCCCGGGGCCAGTCGTTTTGAAATTTAGCGAGGACCATACTGCCCATGATCGCATATTTGTCCCGTTTTCTATGGGATTTCCTATCTTTATGGGACTGATTTGCGATCATGGGCAGCATATTCGTGGTAAATTTATGTGGCGTTTAAACCCAATGAGAATTTGTTAGGGATGGTCTTGATGGTGAAGAGTGGTATGTTCTTAACAACACCTACTGCTGCTCTAGAAGCACTATTAAACATAAAACCACTATACGTGTTTCATAAACAAGAAACACTCCCTTGTGCATACCATCTTGAGGCTACTGGGCTGTGGAACAGTAACCCAATAGATCGTGCAACTAGCCACACAAAACTGTGGCCCTGAATGGTTACTTAGGATGAGTATGTTGTTTTCCTTTTAAAACTTCCAAAGTGACAATACCTCCTAGCGGGGAATGGATGTCTGGCTAGATAAAGTGACAACTTGTGGAATACGTAGTTTGTTATACTGACTGTTCTTTATTGGAGGGTCGAGTCGGTGCTCTCTTTCGCTTGGTGGATACTGTACCGTATTCTATTTTTCCTCTGGCAGTCAGGCTACGCTGAAAGCACTCAGTTCAGCAGATTTGTCGAATTCAAATCTAAGTTCTTAGCATTTCAAATGTTATCTACCTTTTATTGGTACCCGGTCATTACGGTATTACTGGAAATGAATGGGCGAAAGTAATGACTAGTGCAGGCACTGCGACTGACTTCCTTGATCCCGAAACAGTTCTACCGCTGTCAATAAGTGAGATAAAGCATTGCTCTTGGGTTACATCAGAACATACCAACCATTGGCGTAGCTTGCAATCTTGTGTTCAAACAAAAACTTTTCTGCCGGATGTGTGTCCAAAAGTGTCAAAGAATTCATTGCATCTTTCAAAACACAATTGCGGTTTTCTAGTCAGGGCACTGACTAGACGTTGCAAACTCAATTATCACATGGCTACTATTCAACGTGCTGAGTTTTATTCGTGTGATCTTTGTGAATTCGATTATGGAACTTCATATCATATATTTAACGTAGTAGACATTTGTTATGGAGCGTGCTTGTGTGCTATTGATTGGGGATTATTTGCCCGCCAGATGGCGCTTCGGAACAAATTGTGTTTTACTCCTATTTCGTTGAAAGTCGCAGTAACGCGCGACGGGTATTAGCTAGTTTAATATGTAAGTGCCCTGCAGTAAAGCAATTTCGTATCCGGATTTTTCGTTCTTCATACATAGAAGAAGCAATGTACAAAGAGCTGAAACTCAACGATATACTATTGTTCCTAACTCAGTATGGTAAAGAGCCATAAAGTTTTCTGGGAAGTTCTGAGGCCCAAGTCGATTACCGAGAAAATACAGCAGTATTTTTGTAATATCGACGACCTTTGGATGTTCTGACGAAAAACTGATATCAACTGAACTAACTGGCTTCTAAAAGCCAAAAAGCGAAAGATTATAAACTTAAATCGGTTTAAGCCGTATTCGAATAACAATATCTCTTCGGGGATGTTGTTCTGTTCTCTCAATATCCCCTCGGGGGTGTTGTTATAGCCGCTCATCGACAATTGTGTTTTATTCCCTTGGCAGTGAAGAATACTTCCGTATTGTCTATATTCAGTGTGTCGTTATTTTTCTTATCCCTAACCTTACCACTTCCTTAATCCATCCCATCAAGAAATGATAAAAAGACAAATCATGGCAAAACAGAAATCTTCTATCAACATGGGAAACGTGCCATTTGAACCAGTAGTACAAACACAAACTTGGGGCTATCCATATGGGTCAAAAAATTTCAGATCTGTTTGAGAACATTGAAGAAATAGTAACTCAAAATAAGGTTACGATTAATTTTGAGACTTGGTGTTAGGAGTGTTAAACACGTGGTTGAGTGAGACGGCGCTTGAATCAAATCTTGGAAACGATGCAAAGAAATTTATGCCTACTCAAACGTTTGCTGGTTCCCCAGTCTATAATGATTAAATGGAATCATTATAGACTGGGAAGCCAGCAAACGAGTGTAACAAACAGAGATACCACATTAACAACTGTGTTTCATTAAAAAAAAAACCTAATTACCATCTGTGATGCCTAAAACGAAAAAAGAAATCTGTAAAAATCTGCTTAAATTATCAAAACAATCCGTGTAATATCGGAATATTTCCAAAAAATTGTGAAAAAACTTTTCATCTGTGAAAAAGAATCTGTGACCAAAAATTATTAAGTAAACCTGTGACATTACAAGAAAAATCTGTGAATATGACAACCCTGGTGACAACCTGACTAAACCCGGTCAAAAAAAAAATGCGGACGAACATGGTCAGGCAATTTAAACAGTTTGACGTTTGA